>NW_020956317.1:300625-304258 GCF_003031625.1 Empidonax traillii | reverse complement strand
GACAGTAAAACCCCACCTGCTGCTCTGGGTGTCACACCCTGGGCAGGCTCAGGGAAGGGGCTGTGGGGAGCTGTGTGGGGACTTCCCTGTGGATTGAGGGAGAGGATGATTAACCCCAGGGTGAGGAAGGGTTGGAGAGAAGCAAATCAGCATCCCTCCAGTCCTCTGCTTCCCACCTCCTTCATCATCAGGTTCAGCTCCAACTGCACCTCACACCTCCTTCTGCAAAGGAGCAGGGAAGCAGCAGGGAGCCCTGAATAATGGATTATGGTTTCCAAAGCTCATTTTTTTTTCCTTTTTCTTTTTTTTTTCCCCCCTCTCCCTGCACCCTTTTTTTTTTTTTTTTTTTTTTTGTTCAAAACTGAACTTAAAATAGAAGAGGAAAAGGGCTTGCAGAAATATCTGACAGCTGCTCCGAGCTTTCTCACCAGCGCAGTAACCAGGGAGGAACCTGGTCTTTTAGCTTAGTCAGAAGACCTTTTCCCATCCATTTATCAGGAAAAGAGGCAGGAGAAGGTGCCATCAAAGCAGCCAGCCGAGGGGAATGGAAGGTGAAGGATAGAAACTGGAATCCAGGGAGTGGATCAGAGGGAAGGGGAAAGGATAAAGGACGCTGGGGGGGACAATGAAGCAGCAGGTCTGAGCTGTCCTCTGCCTCCAAGGAGACTTTCTGTGTTTGCCAGGGAAATTTCACCTCCAGCTGTTTCCCAGCAGCTCCAGGGTCCACATTTTCCCCCCGTTCACTGAAAGCAGGAGAAAAGCAGATTTTGCAGAGCAGAGTTTTGAATATTCAAACCACGTGGAGGCAAACAGGGGAGTTTTAGGGAGCTTGCAAAAGGGGGAAGGGAGAAGAGGTGGGACGAGTAGTGATTCCCTCACAGCAGCAATTGTGGAATCCCAGGATGGTTTGGGTTGGGATTTTAAAGATCATCCAGTGCCACCCCCTGCCACACCTCCCAGCAGACCAGGTTGCTCCTTGGACGCTTCCAGGGCGTCACAGCATCCACAGGCTCCGTTTAATCCTTCCCAGCAGCTCCCTCTGAAGCAGCTGCAGGAAAATAGAGCCATCACCAAACACGACAAGCAATTTGCATGGCTGCTTTATCTCCCGGAGAACCAGCCCTTTGTAATTCCTAAATGAAGATTTGTCTCCCAGATTGCTGCTGCATCAGATGGAAACCGAACAGGGAACAGCCTCAGATGGATTGTCTGTTCTAATTGCCACTGATCTGGTGATCAGCCCCAACAATCAGCAGCTCAAAGGCCTTAAGTGAACCGGGAATCTGACCCAGTTCAAGCCTCTGGAAGATTTGGCTGCAGGTTTTCTAGTTTAGCCATGGCTGGAAGTCACAGCCACCTAAACACCAAGGGCCTATTGTTTGGGGAGCTCCATTGTTTCAGCTCCCACTTTTAATTTTAAATACAACAAAGGAGTTCTTTTGGAGATCTTTCAGAGGTCTTTTATCCCCATGGAAAAGAGTTGGGGAAACTGATACAGGGACTTTAAGATCCAATAGCAACAAACTGACATCTCAGCCAGGTCATAACCCACAGCTTTGGTCCTGGTTGCTCTGCCTGTCCTAAGCAAGTCAGGATAATTGCTCACAGTCCTTTTTTTCGAGATTAGCAGAATTTAATCTTCCATGGTTTTTCAGCCAAAAATTCCAGACTGGGCTCTACACAAAATAAAAAAACCCCCAGCCCATAAAACATCCCAAAAAAACCCCCACCAAACCACCAAGTGAACTAAAACTCAGCTGAGTTTGTGAGGCCTGCCATGTTTCTAAAGTCCATTCTTAGTGGTTTTACATCAGCTGATGTAACAAGGTGACATCTCTACAAACAGGAGCGTGTTCACATTTCTGCTGCTTTGAATCCTCTGGGCACCTTCAGCTGCGTTTGGTGGGGTCGTAAATGCCTTAAGAGCTCCCCATCCCCTTTGCCAGAGGTCAGATTGTTAGAAGACAACCCTAAAACCACCCTAAAAGCATCCCCAGCACCCCTCGCTGGGGAAATATCCAATACCCCCAAGCTGTGGGAAAAGCTTCACGTGAGACTCCCAATTGCCCACAAGCCCCGGATCTGTGGGAAAGCGAGCTTTGTTAATCCCTGTGCTCAAGGAAATACTTCTTCCTACCCCGAGGAAGGGGCCTGTTTCCTGCCAGCTGCCTTCCCAGCCAGGGATGCTGGGGGTGTCTCCAGCCAGGGCTGCTCAGGACCCTCGGACACCCCACTAATCCCTCAGGTCAAACCTGAATATTCCAGACCTGGCTGGACCAGCCACACACGAGTAATTTGAACCCCCGGTGATATTTAAGACAGGGCTGGACAGACAAAGCCTGAGAAAACTGGAAGCCAACCTTGGCTTAGAAAGACAGGAGGGATTTCAGCACCGTTTTCTGCTCCCTCTTGCCGTTCCACTCAGGTTTTGGTTGGTTTGTTTGGAAATTCCTGCTCTTCTCCCCCCCCCCCAAAATAAACCCTGCCCTTCGCTGCAGGAGCCACGTGGCAAGGCTTTGGGACCTCAGAACTATCAGTGGGGCTGCAGGACAAGCTGGCTGGGGGCCAGTGCACCCCAAATCAAGGGATCTGCTCCCCACTGTCACACCCACCACGCAGCTGATCCCGCTCTGCAAAGCTCCTGCCAATCTGACACCTGGGAATTCCTGATTTCTCGGCTCTTCCCGTGGTGGTTCAGGACAGGTATTAGCAGGTATTATTTCCAGGGATTTCAGATTTCAGGCTGAAAGCCTCCTGCTTATCAGGCAGGGTTCATGAGAGAGAGAGAGAGAGAGAGAGAGGAACAACCAGCGAAAAAATTACTTAGATCTTTTCCAAAGAAAAATTCCCACTTGCCAAAGAAAAATTTCCCATCCGGGCTTGCCAAGGCCTGGATTTGGGGTAGTAAAATATCTCCTAAAGCTGGAGCATGAAAAGCTGGCTAATTTAACAGCACTTAATAGCTGGCTAGAAGAGGCATGGCCACAAAAACCAGAATCAAGGAGTCCATATCACAGAAATGGAGGTTTTTTTTGTCTCTGGGGCAGGTAAGGCTTGGGGGTCACTCCTGGAATAACAGCACAGCCCAAAGCAGTGAACAATAAGCAGGGTGTGTGTGTGTTGGGGGGGGGGGGCAGGGAAATCAAGGCAGGAAGCTTCTGAGAATGCTCTGGCACTAAAAATAGCCAGGAGTTTTGGTTATTTTCGTGTGCAGTGCCAGCAGGCAGCAGCTCACGCTGCAAAATCTGCAACATCATTCCCTCCGCGCCAGCTCCGCTCTCCAGCACGGCTCCTTCCCGGGAATAAAAGTGCAAATTTGGGCAAGGATGCAAAGAATGCCGAGTTGTTCAGCTCCTCTGGTGATGAGGAGCAGGGAAAGGCCCTAATAGAGGCACAGAATCCCAGCTAAATATACAGAGGGACACTGAGAATAGCCCGGGACAGCTCCGGGCTCTGGGAAGCCTCCCCCGCCTCCAGCAGGGCTGGGTCGTGCCCTGGCCACGCTGGGGCAGCTTAAATTGCCTTCCCAACCAGCCCTTTTCCACCCAGAGCCCCCAGGACCCCTCTGGCCTTTCAGAGGCTGAAACCACCACTCAGAATCAGAGGCTAAAATCGCAGTTTGGCCCCGTGTTT
>NW_020956317.1:260875-300463 GCF_003031625.1 Empidonax traillii | reverse complement strand
TGGGAAGCCTCCCCCGCCTCCAGCAGGGCTGGGTCGTGCCCTGGCCACGCTGGGGCAGCTTAAATTGCCTTCCCAACCAGCCCTTTTCCACCCAGAGCCCCCAGGACCCCTCTGGCCTTTCAGAGGCTGAAACCACCACTCAGAATCAGAGGCTAAAATCGCAGTTTGGCCCCGTGTTTAGATTCACCCAGGGGCTTCCTGGAGCATCAGCTGGACCCTGGGAGTGAATCAGGACCCTGGGAATTGGGGAGGGGCAGGGGGGAGCACATATATCAATCCTATCGTATCAAATGGGTAAATAAATTTCCCTTTCTGATCAGGAGGATTCGCCAGCCCTGCCCCTGCCTTCCCATCCCTCCCCCCACCCCAGGATCCTTGGAGCCTCAGCTCACTCATTAACGTGGCTGAATAGAAGCTGCACTTGTTACACAGCTCTGCCTGCAAAGGCTGCACCAGCCCCAGCGTCCTGGCAGCCCCTGCTCCCTTCCCAAATCCATCCCCTTCCCCAGGGATGTTCACCTGCAGAGGGAAAAGGCTGGAAAAGGGGTTGGGAGGGTGGAGTGGGGGGCTGGCACCAGCTGTAACTCACCTCTGACCATCCCCACCCCAGCTAAACGATGCCAAATCTTCCACAGTCCCGTTCCCTGCCTGGTTTTTCCGGGAATTGGAGCCGTGATCCCAGTGATCACCCACAGGGCAGCTCACCCCGGGGTTCACACGCTCGCTTCCACAAGCCATTCCACAAAATGAGTTTTCAATCAGGAATGAGAAGCCCCAGCACAGACCTGTGATTTTTCTGCCCCACATCGAGTTTTTTTTTTGCCCCTTGCAATAAACGATGGAGCTGCCTGAGGCCTCCGTGGGATATATTAGAGCCCAGGACAGTTGTCTGACAAATTCCTGGTAAACAAAGGAGACAAAGCTGGAACTCGAGCTATGTGCGAGTCTATTTATGTTTGTTAGTTGCGAGTTACTTCTTTAGTAAATGTTTCCTGTTTAAGAAACACAGATTTTTTAAGGCAAGGAAATTCCCAGTGCCCCCCACTCAGAAAAAAAAAACAACAACAAAAACCCCCAGGCTGTGCTGGGCAGATCCAGCCCTTCTCATATGTGACTTTTAAACTGCATCTTCAAGAGATCCTACCAGCTTATTTTAACCAAAAAAGGCCTGACCAGGAGTCCCTGCATCCAACAGGTTTCCAGGAAATTGAGGCATTCAAGACTGCGAGGTTAATCTCCCCAAGCAAAGCCCACTTCCAATTAAGTTATTATATAAATGCACACCAAGCAGCTGCTTGAACACACCTAAGCTATAGGATGTGGTGAGCACATGTTCCTGCTGAACACGCACTAAAATGCGATTTTTCTCCCCCCCTACTTACACTCATGTGTTGCTCTGTGAAGCTCCAGCTGCCTCAGCCTCAGCAATCCCAAAGTCATTGCCACGGTCAGGACCCCCCTCCCCACCCTCACAGGGAAGAATTTTCCCCCAATATCTCCCCTAAACCCCATCTCTTAAACCCCAAAACTGAGCATTACCGAGCAGTGTCTCAGCCTGGACTGTGTCACCAGCACTTGGGGGTCCAGGAGGGCGATTTGGGGCTCCCACTCGGTCCCCAATGATGCAAGGAAAGATGTAAGAAGATATAATGGATCCCTGGAAGCGCCCAAGGCCATGTTGGAGCAACCTGTGCTAGTGGAAGGTGTCCCTAGTGGAAGGTGGCACTGGGGTGATTTAAGCTTCTCCCAGCCCATCCCACGATGCTGTCTGGAAGCAGCGCGTGTAGCAGCCCTGAAAACCCTCCAGGGCCGAAGGCGCCGATACCCCGGGGCAGGGTGACACCTCCAACCTCCCATCCGCTTCCCGAAGGCAGCTCTGGAGAGGGCTGGAGCCGATGGCTCCCAATAGATGGCAGCAGTGGCCGGGGACACCGGCACGGCTCCAGGTGAGCCGGGATGCTCCTGCCTCTGGAGCCGGGATGCTCCTGCCTCTGGAGCCGGGATGCTCCTGCCTCTGGACCTGGGATGCTCCTGCCTCTGGACCTGGGATGCTCCTGCCTCTGGAGCCGGGATGCTCCTGCCTTTGGACCTGGGATGCTCCTGCCTCTGGAGCCGGGATGCTCCTGCCTTTGGACCTGGGATGCTCCTGCCTTTGGACCTGGGATGCTCCTGCCTCTGGACCACCCTGCCTTCCCTCCTTCTCTGAGCGCCCTGGAACGCAGCAGCTCCCTCCTCCTCCTCCTCCTCCTCCTTCTCCTCCTCCTCCCCCCTAACCCTCTCCAGGCTTCCCCCTCTCCCTCCCAGTTCCGTCCTCCCTTACTTTTGTTCGGCGCTGGCGGCTGGGAAGGGAGGACGGAGCGCCCAGCACTGGATGTTCCCTGAAAATAGCGCCCTGTCAATGGAGAGGAGGTTTTTTTGTTGCCCTTGCGTGTCCCTGATCGAACCCTTTGTGACTTAATCACGCTTTTGGCAGCGGCGTGAGAGGCGAGCCATGAATCAAGTGATTGTACTTCCCGGGTTTTCCTCTGCCGTTGTCGTGTGCGACCCCAGCGAACATCCACGAATTCCCCTGCTTAATTCCCTCCCCCCCCAGCCCGGCCAAAAGGGCTTTTTAAATTTTTTTTTTTTTTTTGGAGGAAAAAGCAGCTTTTTTAACACTGTACAATGATTTATAAAGGTTTAAAAGTCTCATCTGGGAGGGTTCAACCTCTGCACAAGGAGCAGGGGGGAAGAAAGGCGAGAGGGAAAGGGCTCAGGCACGTCGGGAAAGGGAAAAAAAAGCAGCAAGAAGTTGCTTCACAAACACGGGCCCCCTACTTTGTTAACACATTTAAGTAACGTTAATTGCAGTGCACTGCGGTATAAAGAGGCATTTGTGATTGATTAATCTATGTTTGCCATTTTCTAATTAAAGAGAAAAGAAACCCTAATTATCCCACTCTGCACCAGGCAGCGGAACAGTCATTATGGGATAAGCAATTTTCCCCTCCTCACACACTGGGTTCCCCTATTCATTTATTACATAAAACCATCAGCACACAGGGCTGGGGCTGCAGGGCCCACTTCAGCTCGTTAGGCACCAGCAGCTCTCCAGCTCTCCTGGAGCCCCTTTGGGCCCTGGAAGGTGCTCCAAGGTCTCCTTGGATCATTCCCTTCTCCAGGTGATCCCCCCCAGCTCTCCCAGCCTGGCTCCAGAGGGGCTCCAGCCCTTGGAGCACCTTCCAGAGAAGCTCTGCTCACTGGGAGGTTGATTTTTATAATAAAGTCGAGCAAGACAAACCCAGGGCTCAGTAAATTTATTTAGTGGCTGGCTAAGGAAGCTGCAAGGAAAACAGGCTCCCCTTTCCCTGGCTTAAGATGAGGCAGGATGGAACATTTTGCCCTTTCTTTTGGAGGCTGTGCTGGGTGACAGGGATCCTGCTGATAAATCCCACTCAGGAATGGGGGAAAAAAAAACTACAGGACACTGATCTGCTCCAGCACACACACCTGGCACACACTTCACTCCAGGGGGAAATGCTTTTCTCCAGAAACTTAAAAATGAGAGTTCAGGGCAGGTGATGCCACTCCCTGGTTTTATTCCAGTGCCCAGTTTCTCTCCCTGGTTTCTGCTGGGAGAGGATGATGATGCTCCCACCCCCACCCCCCCCACCCAGAGCTCTTGCTCAGTGGCCTTGGATTGTAACTATTCCACTTTTTTCAGCTCTGAGAGAAAAAAATTTCATAATTAGTCTCGTTATTGCAAGATATTGTTGAAGACACGTAGGAGGATTTTTAAGGAGGGCTCAGACATGAATAAAGGTAAAGAAGATGCAGTTTTTAAGCCAGGAAAGGGTTTAAAAGAGAACATGCTTCAAACTGAGACCCATTTTTAATAACTGGGGGTTGAGAGCGGTGTTATTTTCCATCCTCTCTGGACTGGGAGAAGAAAGTTGCTCTCCATCCTGCCTGGAATTCTTCTTGCCAGCCCCAAAGGCGACCCAATGGCATCACTTAACCTTACACAGAAACAATGGAAGGGACACAATGGGAGGGTTTAAAGGGAAAACACTTTCAGGGGAGGTGAATAAAACGCGAGGAGACTTCATTTGTGCCCCTTGGCTGAGGCAGATCCTGAAAAAAAACCCAAACTCCAGAGACTGCAGAGGTGCAGGGAGAGGATGAGGATGGACCAGCACGGCTGGAATGCTCCTTGTCTCCTGTCCTGGTGCAGCAGAGCCCCAGATAATTGCAGGGATCTGTGCAGGAGGTGCTGCACAACCCCCCAGAGGCTGTTAATGAGATGATTTTGGTGTTTATTACGAGATAAAGCTCGAAGTGGCCAATTCACACCCAGCCAGTTCGGAGCTCCAGCTCCACAGATCCATACATGTGTCTTTAATTTTAAGCACGAGTAATCCTTTAAATCCCAGACTTTTAGGAACCAGTCATGCTTAAAATTAAGCCCACGTGTGGGTGTTTGCAGGGTCAGGTCTGGAAGATCATTTGCCTGGGTTTCCACCTGTTAGGGGAGAGTCTCTTTTCACATTGCCATTATTCCCTTTTTTTTTTTTTTTTTCCCCACCCAGGCCTGTGTTTGGCACAGTAATTTAGGACATTCTGGTCCTTCCAGTGAGGCCTTGAGAGTTTTCCTTGATGCAAGTAAATAAAATTAATCCATTATCAGGAATCTCCCCAAGAAGCAAAAAAAAAAAAAACCCTCAACCTTGTCCATGCAGGAATGACTCAAATTTAACCTCTGCCCTTCACATCCAGTGCCAGGCAGCTCAGAGGTGAGCAGTGTGTTTTCAAACCTCTGGACAAAATGTTTCTGGGTATTTTTAGAAGTGGAGGATGATTTCCTTCATCCCAGAGCTGGAGGTGTTGGGATGTGTGGTGGAAATTCATCCTTGCTCTGTCTCTGGTTTGTCCCTGCTCTCCACAGGGGAAGCTCTGCCTGTCCTTGCCTTATCTCCCACTGAAGATAAGAGGAATGAGGGGAAGGAAATAAGGGAATTAATGTATTTTTAGTGGTTTAGAGGGAGAGCTGAGCTGCTGCAATCCTCTGTTAAGCAGGTGATTCATCCCAAATCCGCCAGCACTTTAAATTTTGGGATGATTTTCCCCATCCCATGACCTGATGTTCCCCCTGAGCAGGTGGAACCCCCAGGTATTGCTTGGGAGCAGCTGCTCCCAGCAGGATCTGCTGTGATTCCCTTTCCTAGCGCTGGAATGTCCCCAACCACAGCTCTGGGCAGAGGGAGCTGACTGAGGGAAACCACCAAGAATTTGGCTCCACATCCTCACCCAAATCACGGGGGAAATGATCCACTCAGAAAAGGAGCAGTTGGAGCAAAGAAAGAGACCAGGAAGCTCATCCAAACCCCTTGATCTGAATCCCCTTTGGGCACAATAAAAAAACACAGCTCTGTCTTTCTGTCCCTTTCTGGGTTGGAGGCAATGAAAGCTTCGCTTTGCCCAGCCCTCCACAGGGCCTGGAAAAATGTCCAGGGTTGGGAGGTGTCACGATTTATTTACGGGCCCTCCAGGAGCGTTGGCTGGAAAAATGATCCAGAGTGGGAAATGAGGGGGAAAACAAGGCAGTGAAGCTCAGCAGGCTTCTTTTTGGATGATAAAGGAGCCCATAAAATAAAGGGGGGTCTGAGAACCCACAGGATTTGCTGCAAGATCGTGGCAAGGGTTTAAATCTCCCACCTGGCACACCTGGGACACCTCCAGGGGTGGGGTGTGGAGGGCAGGAGAACCTGAGGTGGCTCTGGAGGAGATCCTCAGATCCTACAGAGAAGGTGGGGCTGAGAGTCCTTCCAGAGAACTCCCAAGGCTTTGGCCAGACAAACAAACAGTAGTTATTCCCTTCCTGGGAGAGCCCTCAGTGGATTCAGGAGTTTTCTCGTGGCTCCACAAACAGCCTCGTTATCCAGAGCCCGTCTCGGTGTCCAACCCAGGTTTCTCCTCCCCCTCCAACGTGCTGAAAGGAGAAGCGAAAAGGTCACCCATTTATCTCATTTCTCCCCCTCTCCCAGGACTTGTCTTTGGCTTTTCCTCAGCGCGGGGTGGGGAGAGAGAGACGGGGAGAGAGAAAGGAAGCGCAGAGAGAGCTGCCCGTGGAGGATCGAGCTGAGCAGAATTCCTCGGCTCTTCCGTCCTCTCCGGGCTCTCTCCCACGCACAGCCTGTGGCTCCCACTCCAGCCCTGCTCAACCCCAGCTCTGTGTCAGCTTTGATAAGATCCCCCCCCACACACACACTTTGTAATCAGTGCAGCACCAGCTATCCGGCTCCAGAGCTGGAGGGTTTCCTCCTGTGGCTTCTTCATTCCTGTTTATAATTAAAGGAGGGCTCCTCGCCATGCCAAGGGCTATAGAAAAATAAGGAATAAGTAATAAAGTGGTGGCAGAGAGCCAAGGACTCTCTGCTGCTGCTGCTGCTGCTGCTGCTTGGATTCTTGCAACACAGCGCTAAGGTTTGGGTGCTTGACTTTCAGCTGCATTTTCAGCAGGATGCAGCCAGCTGGGGTGAAGGGAAGGGCTGATGTGGTTTAGAATTACTGGATATTATATTATTTTCTCTTTATATTTAGGGAAAAAAAAAAAAAAAAAGACGATTCCTTTGGGTTTTTGTGCTGCAACTGAGCTGGCCTGAAGTCACCAGCAGGGCAGGTGCTTGGGAGCTCAGCCCTGGAGCCAGGACTTGTTCCATCCCCGGGTTATTTGTGTTGGATCATCAGCAGGAGCTCTCTGGAAGTGGTGGCCCCGCTGTGTAAATAGCGAGGGTGCCCCCAGGAGCTCCGGGTGGGACAATGGGCAGATCGACCCAGGCCACGCCACAGGTCACCCAAAGCCTGCAGTCCCACCCCAGCTTCCCATCTTTCCAGGACAATCTGTTCTCCTCATCAGCCCTCAGGAGGCTCCAAAGGGCTCCAAATCCCAGCCCCACACTCGGAAATCCCTCATCTCCCTCCGGGGGCCCTCGAGCAAAGGGACACGGGGGGACAAGCACAAGGTTCTCTTGGGTCACTGTTTCTTTTCCCTTGCTGGAGAAGAGCTGAGCACAGACACAGCAGCTCCCACTCAAGTGTTCCCAAAACACCAGAGTTTGAAAGTCAATGGGTGGGTGGGGTGGGGGAATTTCTTCACCTGCCTCTGAGATGTTTTGCCCGCTGACCTCACTGGGATGAACTCACTCAGGGAGTTGCAGAGGTTCTCAAACAAAGGCTCCTTCCCATCCTGTGGATCACACACACAAACACTGCTCCCCTGTCACTCTGAGTCACCCCTCAGCTCTGAGCCAAGCCCAGCCAAACCCACCCAGCCCAGCGGCCTGGGGAGGGTCTCCCTGCCTTTGATGTCCTTGGCTAAAACAGCCTTAACCTTCCTTCCACCTGAGAAAACACTGTGCAAAGAACCTCCTTTCCTTTCCCACTGGGATTGTCTTCCACAGCCTCTTTTCTCCTCCTTCACTTCATCTGCTTTCCTCGGTGAGAAGGTAAATGAGGTTCTGCTGTGGAACCCTGGGGACCTCAAAATATTGAATGGGGATGGATCAGTTAAACAGGCTGTCCTGGATGAGGCAGAGAGGCACAAAAGGGCTTCTTGGAGACTCCTTTTGCTCTGAAACAGCCATTTTCTCGGGAGATTTAGGCATTATGGGGTTTATGGAGAGCCCTCAGATGTGGCTGCCCCATCCCTGGCAGTGTCCAAGGCCAGGTTGGAGCACTCTGGGCTGGTGGAAGGTGTCCCTGCCCATGGCAGGGGGTGGCACTGGACGATTTTAATGTCCTTTTCAAGCCAAATAACTCTGGGATTCTCTGATATCGTTCTGTCCCAGATCGTGCCTTTAGAACGGCTCTGATTTTATTACCGTTATTGTCCCTCTACTTCTGTGTTTAGGAGGCTCTGGAGTATCAGGTTGCTCAGTAAAGTTTCCATCATCAGGCCTGATTTTTTACTCATTTAGGAGAACACACAGTGCTGAAATCCTTGGAGCTGCAAATCCTCCAGGAAATGAAGCTCCAAGCCCACCGTGGTCAGTGAGAGTGACCCCAACAAGACTTGACATGTGGGTTTGACTATTGAACATCCTATTTTTCAGCTGTTTTTTTTTTTTTTTTTTTTTTTTTTTAGCAGCTGTTTTATTCTGTCTCACACTCTAAGAGTCCCACACATCCTTAGAAGAGGTTTGTTCAACGAAAATCAGAGCCCAAAGCTGCAGGTGGGAAGTGCAGGAGAAGAAAAAACACGAGGGCTGAGGCTGCAGGTTTGTACTTTGATTCAAAAAGAGACGTATTGTAGTAAAAAAATGGGGAATTGCCTGGAACGAG
The DNA here is from genome assembly GCF_003031625.1 of Empidonax traillii. NCBI lineage: Eukaryota > Metazoa > Chordata > Aves > Passeriformes > Tyrannidae > Empidonax > Empidonax traillii. The sequence goes on along the minus strand of NW_020956317.1, from coordinate 292,144 downwards.
AGGAGGAAATGAGTTTGTCACCACTTGCACTTCTCAGTAAGAGGAGCTCAGAAAGATTAGAGGCTTGATTTCCTTCAGAGAGCCAGAAAATCAGCAGGGCTGGAAGAGATCTCTTGAGATGCAAAACATCACCCAAACCTGACTCTTCAACAGGAGCTGGAGGCCCAGAACGGCCTGTTTGATTCTTTCCTGTTAAACATAAAGCAAAGTGCCACTTCTAGATCACCCTGACAGCAATTAATTAACAGCTTCCTGCAGCAAAACCAGCACCTAAATCACAACAAGGCCCCAGCCCACAAAGCAACTTCGTGTTTTCATGTCTGATGCTACAAATTACTTCAAGGGCTGGGATGTCGGTGGCAATTAATTGGATGAGGTTAAATTACACTCTGTGAAGGAAGAATCCGTGTTCCAACCCATCAGAAATTTTTATGTATCGCATCCTATGGGGGAATAAAAAAAAATAACCTCGTGGTGTCTGGCTTTGATTATTTATTGAACAATGCTCCATTGAGTCCCAGATCCCCTCAGACAGCTCATAAACAAGGCCTGCGGTGCAAAGTTTAGGCAAGGACAAAGATTTCGGAACTCTGAAGCACAACCCAAAGCTCTGGGATTGCCCCACGCTGGAAGGAGTGGCCAGAGCTGGGATTTACAAGGGGAGAAATGCAAGAAATGCAAAGATGCTTTGCACAGATTCCTGTGCAAACTGCAGCTTGATGGGCTTTTCCCCTCCGCAGTGGGACTTTGGGAACACTTGTTCCCGAAATGTTTCTCCTGAACTCATTAACTACTGGTTCCTGCAGAACTTCTTGCCCCAGAGAACACCCAGGACATTTATTTTGGGGGAGGCCTTGGGTTGAAAGCTCTGCCTGGTTAAAATACACGTTAAGAGGGAGGGTTTCACGTAGTTTGGGATTTACTGGTTTATCTAAAAAGGTCACAGTTGGAATCATGGAATGATTTGGGCTGGAAGGGAGCTTAAAATCACCTCATTCCCACCCCCTGCCATGGGCAGGGACACCTCCCACTAGCCCAGGTTGCTCCAACCTGACCTGGGACACTTCCAGGGATCCAGGGGCAGCCACAGCTTCTCTGGGAATCCCATCCCAGCTCCTCCCCACCCTCACAGTACAAAAGCTACTTAGACCCTCACCCTGTGTTCCCATGGCCTGGGGAGCTGCAGGGACTTCAGACTGGTGTTTCTGCCCCTGTGTGTCCCCAGCAGGTCAAAGGAGAGCAAATATGACAAAACCAATTCACCAAAGTCGTTGCTTGAACCCAGGATTCCCACAGGCCCCCCCCCAGAGCATCCCTTAAATCGCCTCAGCTGGCCTGGCAGCCTGTCCAGCTCCTAAAAAAACTGTCCCATCTCCCCCCTTCCAGCTGTAAAAATCATCCAGGGGTGGCCGAAGCCGCGCTCAGCCCTCGGCCGTTCCCGTCACTTCCCGCGTCAGCAGCTCCCTCTTTCCACTGCAAGGAGAGGTGGGGTCCGTGGGATCATGTTCCCAGCACGGAATCCCAGCAGTAAAAAAAAAAAAAACAAACCTCATCCACCCTCTGGAAAGGGGGCTGAGCGTTTCCTACCCCTGACCCCTGAGCGGGGGGAGCTCGCTGTGTTATCGCAGGCGGTCGATGGTCGTCGTTTCTAATCTTTTGGCAACGCACCCAGCCCAGAAAAAGAAAAGAAAAAGAAAACCAATAACAACAACAACAACCAAAAAAAAAATCAGTAGGAAAAGTTTCCTCTGAGTTGGCTGAACCTTCAGCTGCAGGGATGAACTGCTCTGCCCCAGACCCAGCCCTTCCCAATATCCAAAATACGCCCCCCGGGAAAGGTCGCTGGAAGGGAGGGGGCCAATTCCAGGCACGGTTGGGTCACCCTTAGAAAAACCTGAGCCTCATGAACCAACTTCCCACCTGAGGGGCCACCACCCTGAGCTCCTGTAAGGGCTCCAGTCCCAGGGAGGAGGTTCAAACAGAGACTTCCTCAGCTTTAATCCTCAAGGCAGAGACTTGAGATGCCACAATTAAGACTGAAAACTGCAATTTTTAAAGGTTTTTTTTTGCTATGCCACTGATGTTCTCTGCCTTGTTTCTCTTCCAGCCTGGCTGTTTCACCCTCTGGGCTCACCCTGACACCTTCTCAGCTCTCACAGAGCCACCAACTCCCACCTCAAGGCCCTGCCTGACACACACACAGAGAGCTCGTTAAAATGGGAGCTCCTGCACACACAGGGACCGAGAGGAATTTGCTTTAATTACTCTGTTGCACAAGTTTCCTACGTCTGGTCTGGGCTTCTAATTAGGAGCAAACTCGTTCCCTTTGAAACCTCGGAGTTCCTGTGAAGTGCAGAAAGGTCACTCCTTACGTGACACTGGGAAGTGTCACCTTCATTTTCAGCCCGTGTTTGTCCCCTCACACTTGGGCTTGGGAGCAGCAGGAACATCATTTCATGCCCACCCTGCCCCCAAAAAAATCCCCCCCCAAAAACACAGAAGGTTTTTTTTGCAAAGCCTTCAGGAGCAAAGATTTCTTTTCCTGCCACGTAATAACACCAGTGTGTGATGATATTTGAACCCAGAGCACCCATTTCAAATGGAAAACGGGCTGCGGTTTTATCCACAATTGATGCAATTATAAAAACTTCCTCGTTGTCCCCCCTCGTTTAACGTGGTTGTGCCTCCCTTTGGAAATGGTTTTGCTTCCACTGCCATCATTCAGTTCAGAATGTTCTGCTTTTCCAGCTGAAAACTCTGATGCCAAATCCTGCCAGAGTCTCCAGAATTCCCGTTGGCGCCCGGGGTTGTGTTTGGCTTTTGGCTGTTCCGTAAGAAAAGAGCAAATAAGAGCTGGGAGGAGAAGGAAAACCCTTGGGATCCTTCATCTCTTGCTTTAAGACAACGAAATCACTCAATAAAATAGGAGAAACCCGCGTGATTCAGCTGGAAAGTTGGGAGAAGGAGCTGGGGATGGATTCTGTAGAACCTGTGATTCTACAATATTGTTTCTTCAGGAGCTGTGGATGGATTTTCTGGTTGCTGCCTGACGCTTTTCCTTAGGAGGATCCTCTTCCATGGTGTGGGATCAAAGCTGGGGCTGCTCTGTGCTGAGACAAAATAAACCCCTGGGATGGAACTAGAATAGGTAAATGTTTTCTATTCTCACATCTATTTATTTATCTTCATAGGAAACTACTTCCACTGCCACTGGAAACTGTTTGGTTGGTTTGTTTGGGGTTTTTTTTAAAGATTTCCTTCCAAAAAGCAAAGAAGGAGCTTGGAGGAACCAAATATTTGCTACACAGCTAAACTGCACCCCCTCTAAAACTCCAGAAGGAGAATTATGTCCCCAGACTTAAACCACAGCACATTTGGGAGTTGAAACATCAACCCTGGGAAAACAGCACGTCCCAGCAGCTCCTGATGAGCGCAAAAGGTCCAAACCCACTGACAAACACGATGAGGGAACGGGAGGAGGGACAGGAGGGTTGTTGTAGAACAAGCTGCGCTGTCATCATGCAGGAGAAATGAAAGGCTCCCAGTTGGGGGATCTGGCTGTTCCTGGCAGTGGGACACGCTGTGCAAATCCCAATCCCTCCACCACATGCCTGGGAACAGCTCCTGGGGGAGCATCTGGAGTTTTGTGTGGGTAGAAAGGGGGTGTTTGCTCTTTACCACCCCCCCCCCCCCATCCAGAGGTGACTGTGGCACCTCCAGGTGGAAACATTCCTCTCCCAGCACGGAGAATTCACCATCTCCCAGCTCCTGCTTCCACCTCTGAAATCCCAGGGTTTCTGTCTGCCCAGCTCCTGAGGTGGAATCCTGCTTGGAGTGATATCCATGGCAGGATTCCAGCTCCATCAGGTGAAATTCATCTCCAAGCAGGGAGCTGGGATGAGCCTCTTAAAGCCACGAGGAAAGGAGTTAATTAGGACATCCAGGGCGTGTGTTGACGAGCTGGTTTTAATCCTCCCAGTGCAGAAAGGAGGATATGTAATGGGAATTCTTTCATTTGGTTTCTCTGAAGCTTTGAAAAAAAAAAAAGAAAAAAGAAAAGTTAGAACAACCATGCTGGTTAATGCCATTCCCCAGTCCAACAAAATGTCATCTCCATCCCCACTGCTGAAATGAAACAATGTGCTGCTGAAAGGCAGCTATATTTAGGGGGATAAGCTGTTAGAAGGACTTAGGCAAACGTCTGGGAAGGAAATTCCCTGAAGGTGGAGGATCTGGGAGCTCTTTGCTGATGGGCACACTTTCCTGCAGGGCAGCTGGTCCCGAGCTCTTCAGGGCAGAGCTCAGGGGAGCAGCTCCTGCCCCAGCCTGGCCCTTTCCCTGCTCTCTTTATCCATTTCCCTGCTCTCTTTATCCATTTCCCTGCTCTCTTTATCCATTTCCCTGCCTTGGCAGACCTTGGGAGGCTGAAGGAATTCTTCTCGTGCTCCAGGCTGGAAGGTGAAGGTTGGTTTGGGGACCTGAGTGTGCCTGCTGCTTGTTCCCCACCCCCTGTCATGCCAGACAGCCCAAAATAACCCACATTTCCGTGGAAGGCTTTGGGGACTGTGACTTTACAGGCTTTTATGGGTGCTGCTCCTTTCACCTTCAGCGCTGTGGGGCTGCAGATGGAACCAGCTCACAATCCTCTCAGTGCATGTTAATGCCCTCATAACGTTGCTCTGAACCTGTTCTTTTTTTTTTAATTTTCCCCATTTTAATTGCATTAAGTTGCCAGTCTATTTAAAGTCCCCCCACAATCTGGTTGCTCTCATTCAAATCAGGTTTCTGATTCTCCACACTTGGCTGCTGCTTTTCCGCTCTGCTAAACGTGCAGCTCGTTCCCCCTGCGGCCTTAAAAATCAGCATTAGCACCTTGGAAAGGACAAAAAGGAGAAGACAACCCCCCTCTTTTGAGAGCCAGAGGGCCTGGTTTTATTCCCACTCAAGCAAAGCAGGTGAGCAACCCCCTTTTTCCCCCCTTTGCATTTTCATTTTTCCTGCCACCAGCCACTGCTTTGGAAGGGTTAAATCCAGGCAAGGAGAACTCAGTAAGCTGGGAAGGAACCCAGCCATCTCTCCTTGCCTCAGCTTCCCACTAAAATCACCAGAGTTTCATCCTGCTGCTCCAGCAGTGACACTGGACTTGATGGAAGAAAATGCAATTAAACAGGATCAGCTGCAATTAAGCAGGATCAAAACAGTTCCCCTCCCATTTAAACAAGCAAATTAAGCCAATTTTTTTTTTTTTTAGCATGTGCCCATTTATCAGCTGTTTCTATGACAACACTTGTTTTCCTTAATGCTGTGTTTCATTTGTAGCGTGGTAACACCCTGTAATCCTGGTCCCATTGTCCTGGGTTCCGTGGAAATGAGCAGGAGAGAGTCCTTCAGTCCCCAGATCTTACAGATTTTTCACTTAAAACCCATACCAGGTTCTCCTGGTCGCTGTTATTTTGGTGGTTTATCTCAGCACAGGCTTAAATATTCTCCTTCCTGGCTTGAACTGGACCAAACCAAACAGGATTGGAGTTGCAGGATCGATGTTTGCTCAGCAATCTGCAGCCTTTCCACTGCCAGGGTTTAAAACCACCACTTCCACAAACTGCTTTAACTCTCTCCAATGAGCTGCTCGTTGTCAGAAACTTCTGGGGGTTTTGGGCTGGAAATGCCCAAATTTTGGTGCCGAATTCCAACTCCTGTGGCTTTTGGGTGGGTGGAGGTAACAAACCCCTGCCCTTGCAGGGCTCCCCCCCACCTCGTGTCTCACCTGCTGATTTTCATCACGTTCAAGTTTCTGGTTTTCTATTGCAAACCCTGCACTTGCTGCTGGGTTTTTTTTTGTGGGGTGGGATGGTTTTGGCCTGGAGATGCCGCAGAGCCTCCTCCACCAGGAGGAGGTTGAGCACAGGGTTAAGTGTTGTTATGCCCGTCTATGAGATCAAACTCTCCTGGCTGACCTTTTCCAGTCGCTGGGATCAGGCTGCTTGTCCCCTGAAAAACAACAACAACAAAAAAAAAACCACCACAGGATTTTGTGTGGAGGAAAAATCTCTGCTGGACTGATATTCTGGGTTTTAATGTTCAAAAGGACCTGTTGGAACAAGTGCAGAGGAGGCCACGGAGATGCTCCGAGGGCTGGAGCCCCTCTGGAGCCAGGCTGGGAGAGCTGGGGGGGGATCACCTGGAGAAGGGAAAGCTCCAGGGAGACCTTGGAGCACCTTCCAGGGCCTGAAGGGGCTGGGATACCTGGACATTAATGCCCAGAGGTGTCTGCTCTGCTCTGCTCTCCCTGCAGATTAAGGGGGGGATTGAATCGTTTCCTGTCGGTGCCTCCCAGCGAAACGAATATCCCAACAAAGATTCCACGGGTGCTTTGAACAGACAACTCATTCTAATCAGGGGCCAGAAATAGCTCCAGTGCTGTTCCTGGTGCTGCTGCCTTTGATCTGCTCTGGGGGAGGCACAGAAGTCTTGAGGATAAACATTTTTCCCCCCCCCAACCCCTGCGAGGTTTGAGCATCTCCCGGTGAAGTTTTGCAGCCCGAGGAGGGGTTGGTGGGGGGGGAAAGAAAAAGATTTGCAGAATCAGGTCCCTGGTGGCCTCTGCTTGGTTTGCTGTTATTTGTTTGGCTCCTGGGCTACAGAGGTTTCCTTAGCAACTGCTGTATCCTTTTACAAGTCATTGTTAACGCCACGCACTGACGTGGGCCGGGGACGAGGATGCTAAAAACGATGGCACCCAACAAAAATAACCTCGGTGATTGCCCCGTTTCCTTAAGTAAACACCACCATCATCCATCGGGAACCGGCCCCAGGGACTGCTCTTTTGAACAATAATGCAGCTTTGCCTTTAGCATCACCAGTGGGGGCCTCTGTGGGAGCTGGCAGAGGTCAAAAGGAAAATCTTTTCGTGCCTCGTGCCAGCACTTTCTGGTACAGGGCAGGCCAGGAGAGGGGCAGTTGCTCTCTGGACTGTCTCCTCCTAAAGGCTGAGATCCAAAAATCCCACCTTGTTGTTAAGTGAGGGGAGCTGGTGGGGGTTTGGGACCCACTCGCAGCTTTCTCTCCTGGAGGGTTCTGAAAATCAAGCAAGTTTAGGCTCCCCAAGACAGAAACATGGGCTGCTCCTTGTAAGAATCCAAGGAAAACCTGTGGCTCAGCTCTTCTGCTGGTTCTCTGAAGTGAAGAAGGTGCAGAGAAAAGAGTAGGGGCAGAATTAAACTCCTCAGAGGGGTAAAAAAATGTCAATTTTCTTCACCAGCTCCATAAAGCACAAAATCATGGGACGCTCGGGGTTGGAAGGGACCCTAAAACCATCCCATTCCACCCCCTACCACGGGCAGGGACACCTTCCACAGGACACACCTGATCCTGAGGGCAGAATGGGACCTGATGGGCTGCTTGGATCACTGAGTTCATCCATGGTTTTTTTGGGGGAAGGTATTGGCCAGGGGCAAAGGAAAGGATGGAGCAGAGCCATTGTCCAATGTGGATTTAATAGCAGCTCGTGCATGGAGCTGGTTTGTGTTGTAAACACGGGCTGAGCTGATACAGCCAGTACTGGACTCTTACTGGTACCAGTTCGAGCTGGTTTAAACCTTGCCTGTATCTCTTTTACTCATCTAAAGTGCTGACATACCCCACCATGGAATTTTGGAGGTTTTCCCACGGAAAATTATGACTCTGCATCAAAAGCCGCTTATTTTCCACTATTTTTTGGGTATTTGTTATTATTATTGTTATTATTATTTGATGGAAAGTTGATGCTCTCTGTTTACAGATAAAGCTGGACGTGCTGTTTGCTGGTGAAAAAAATATGAATTTAAAAAAAAAAACCAAAAAACACCAAAAAAAACCAAACAACCCAAAAAAAACACCACCCAGGCAAACATGCTTTCCGTGAGTGGTTTCAATTTACATCTGAAAACCCGAGTTTGTACAAGAAAAGGAGAGAAGAAAGTTTCCAGAGGAACTCCCAGCGGTGCCACGGGCTGGAACCCTCTGGTGCAGCACATCCCAAGGGCTGGGGAACAGCTGGGTGGGGAACCAGGTTTGGATCCACAAGGAAGGTGGTGGGGGGAGGGAATATCTGCCTTAGCTGAGCTTCCAGGGCTTCCAGGGCTCACCCTTCATCTTCAGCACAAGTTTTATTCTGGTTACAAAATAAACTTGTGATTTCCAACCGAATCCGACGTCCTCGAACATCCTGTGGCCGTTATATGGATTTTACTGCAAGGCAGCTGCTGTTTGTTCAGCTTCTTTTCCTGCTCCCTGAGAAAAAAAAAAAAGGCAGATTAACTTTTAATCTTTGGGTTCCGAATAAAAAAAATGCTGCCAGCGGTTTCAGGGGTTTAGAGAAGAGAAAAGGTGAGTTTTTAGCTGCCCAAAAGTTGAGCTGTGGAGCAACCTGGGCTAGTGGCAAGGAGTGGAACCAGATGATTCCCTTCCAACCCAAACCATTCCAGGATTCCATGATTTACACCTCCATGTCTAGAAATACAGAAACTGAGAGACAAAATCTGAGATACCGAGGTTCTATCTGTCAAGATTGCACCTGTGAGTATTTTTGTCTCAAATCTGCAGCCCCCACTCCAAGCCCAAAGGCCTGAACATGGCAGGAACTGGCCCCTCTGTTTGGTTGGGAAGGTGGTTCAACACGAAAGGCTGTGTTTCCTTGCATGTTCCTCGTGCCACACGAGCAGCCAACGATGACAGTGAGCAACGTGTCCAAGCTGTGATTTGAGACGTCTTCTAAACCACAAAATAAGTGGATTACTAACCAAAAAATCCCAGCTCCTGCCAAAGCACATTTTTACAAAACACAAAATGACCAAAATAAAAAAATAAAAAAAAAGAAAAAAAAAAAAAAGGAAAAAAAAAATCAAACCAGATTTAACCCATGAAAAAACAAAAAAGGGAAAGAGAACAGAGAAAAGAGGGAGGAGAATCTGGTGGGTAAAAATGGGATGTCAGGAAGAAGAATTCTTTTTCCTGCCTTTTCTAAGCCAACTAAACTCTGCAGGTTTTTTTCCTCCTCTGAAAGAGGGAGAGGAGAACTTTGCAGCCAGGACACGATTTGCTTGACCAAACTGAGCATCACAACCTGCAAAGTGAACCATGGTGGGAAGGCAAGGACAGGGCATGTTCTTGGCTTGGAACTGGGTTAAGGGAAGAGGGGTGACACTTATTCCAGGTTCCAGGAGTGGTGTTAGAGGAATCCTGGCTGGCTTCCAGCTGGGAGAAGTGGATGCTGGGTGGTGGCCAGTGAAAATGTGCTGGTTTGTACCCAGAGGAGCAGTGCCTGGATCTCCAAGCTGGTGTTAAAACAAGTGGATCAGGGGCACAGCTGGCTGTGCTGCAAGAGCTGTTGGGAAATATTCCACCTCCAGGCCGTGGTTCAGTGCCTCTGCTTTGAAGAGCCGGGATCAGCTCGGCCTCCAAGTTTCTCCACGGAATTCCTGGCATAGCTCGGCCGGCTCTGACCGTGACACGTTAAACGCGGCCACATGTGCGTGCTGGGCAGAGCTCTCCAGTGAACACCCCATGCCCTGGGCCCTTCCAGCGCTTGGGATGGGGTGGGATGTCAGGCAGAACTGCTGAGTCACGGGAATTCCAGCGGGATAATCCCACAGCGCCGCTCCTGCCCGGCGTTTTCCGTGAGTTCCGTGACGCGGATTCGCTGAGCTCAAAGGCCGCTTCTCCCCTCGGACATCCCTGAGCCTCTGACATTTAAACAGCAGACAATCATCCCACGGCTTCAGCTGCAGGGAGCTGGAGCTCTGCCAGTCACAATATTCCCCTCATCTTTCCGCTGACGTGGGGAGGGCGGCCTGGGCTCCTCAAAGGAGGGTCTGAGCAGGGCAAATCCAGGGTGAAATGGGGGGTCAAAACCCAGCTCCAGCTTTAGGCAGAGGCTGCTGGAACTACAGGTCATTAGAGCTGGTTGCAGACTGTTTGAAATAGTTCCTTAAAAAGGAAAATCTGAGCGGGAAACACCTATTTGGGATAAAAATCCCTTTTCCGAACGAGCCCGGAAAAATGGGTTATTATTTGCAATGAACTGCACTGAAGTGTCTTCATATGCAAGAGCTCCACTGGCGGAGGGGAGGGTGGGTTGAGTGTTAAAACAACCCCCAGATCAGAACACTAAAACTCACCTACGGAAAGAGAAGGCAAAGACTTTCCAAAATGACCCGAGCAAAGTCGTGAGCAAACCACTCAGCTCTCCCAGGACCAAACAACTGCCTCCTGCTTTTCCCATGAGCACCAGCAACACCAGCCAAGCGCTCCCCGATGTCCCAAAATGCCACAGCTGGTGGAGACAGACTCCCACAGATCCAATTCCATGTGGAAAGGATGGTGATTCAAGCCCAGGTCACCCAGCCCTGAGCCAAACCTGCTCCTGGTCCTTGAGGACAGGGTTTAGGGCTGGACTGGGCCCCTCAAGCCCTGGCTTAATACTCAGACTTGATGATCTTAAAGGTCTTTTCCAGCCTAAATTATCCTGTGATTCCATAACTCCCTCCCTGGGGCCCTCCCCTCCCCTCCCTTTATCCCAAGAGATCTCTTGTGCCAGTGATTAATTCTGTCCTGCATTTTAACTTGTCTGGAGGAGAACAAAGGACGTGTTGGGTCACTTACATAAAGGAAGGAATATATTGTCATCATCAAGCAAGATTAATGAGAAAGGTCACAAAAACACACCAAAGGCCAGCATTTCAGCTGGTGGAAGTCACAGAGCTCCACTGGGTGACACTGGTTCGTAAACTTCAGCAGGAGACAGCCATGGGACCACAATTTACAGAGGAACAATTTGTGAAGAGGGAAAAAAAAAAAAAAAAAATTAAAGGAAGGAAAACAAATCCCAAAGGCCAGGCAAACCCTGCAGATCCATTACTTTCAGCACATGGCTTCCTCTGATTTATCTCCCAGCCCCTGGGCTGACCAAACCCTCCCTTCTCGATATGTTCTTATTTTCCCCTTCGTTGCACAACTGCTTTGGAGGGCTGCAGAGTTCCAGGGGCTGCCAGGGCTGCTGCCCAGATTTACTGATGCCCATCCCAGATGGCACAGGCCCGTGGGGAGATCCTACAGATCCCATGGAATGCCCAAAAAATTCAATTCCTGGCGTTTTTTTGGCCCCTGTACCAGCAGGTTTGGTAGGACAAGGGGAGGCGACCTTGAGTCGTGCCATGGGAGGTTCAGGTTGGATATTAGGAGGCATTTTTTTCCTGGAAAAGAGTGGTGAACCACTGGAGCAGAGTCCCCCAGGGAAGTGGAAGAGTCACCATCCCTGGAAGTGTCCAAAAATCGGGGGTGGGATTTGGTCACACCTTGGACTTGGAGGTCTTTTGCAACCTTAATAACTTTATAATTCTCTGGAGGCACCACTGGCCCCCCTCTTTCCCTGGCTGATGAAGGGGAGAGGACTGGAAGAGCTGGCCCTGGACACCAGGAGAACTCTTGTCTCCAGGACTGTCAGCAGGAACATGCCCTCATTATTAATATTTCGATGCTGGACACGTTTCCAGGCCAATTTGCTGCTTACAAAGCTGACTGAGAGCTCTTCCCTGGGATGGGTTTGTCTCCCCCTTTCATTTGTTGCATAACCAGCCCTGGAGAAAGCTGCAGGAAGGTGGAGTGTGAGGCAGCCTGTGCCGCTCACACGCACGGGATGCTCCCCCTCTCTGAGTCACCCAGCAGATGTGCCTCCTCATGTGATGGATCCAGTGGCACTGGAAGGAAAAAGAAAATTTAACTCCTCCCTCTGAACTGGAGGATTTGCACGCCCAGGCTGCAGATTTACCTGTTTGCCCTCTCCTGTTGAAATCGCACAGGTGGGGAAGAAACGAGTGAACCTGGTTATTTCTGTTCCTTCCAAGCGAGTTGGAGATCATTGGGGAATCTTTGGAAACCAAGGTAAAGTGTTCCTTTTCCTGCCAAGGTTCTGGTGCTGGTGGTTGTTGTTATTATCGTCGTGGAATGGTTTGGGTTGGAGGGGCATTAAAGATCATCCAGTGCCACCCCCTGCCGTGGGCAGGGACACCTTCCACCAGCCTAGGTGGAATGTTGTGACTCCCAAAAGCTGTTTGGTGACAGCTCTTCAAGGCATGTCTTAAATTCACCCCCAGTGTTGCCTCAGCATTTGGGTTCCACAATCCCTGGATCCCTCCAACCTTCCTCAGGCAACACTGGGGGTGAATTTAAGGCAGGAGCAGTAACACATTCAATGCAGGTCTACACATTTTTTTAAATCTCAGGGGGTTTTTCCATTTTTTTCCCCTCAAATGATCAATTAGTTTTGTTTTTCTTTTTTTTAATCCCAGAGAAGAAACTAAGCATTAAAACCATGAAGGAATGGGAGAGCTGTGACCTACCACTTACAGGTCATTTATTAGAGGTCAGGGCTTCTTTCCACACCCAGTATTTCTCCCTGTCACCTCAGAGCAAAAGCAAAGTGAGCATTTTCACGTAGTGATTTAACACTGAAGCACAAGGAAAGCTCCATTAGCCCCGGTGGAAACAAGAAGGGAGACCCAGTTTTCCCTCTGTGTCACCAGTTCTCTATGTTCTGGCCCTCCCTGCCCAGCTGAAGCAACTCCCAGCACAGCCCAATTAAAGCCAGAGAAGTGCAAGATGTCAGTCCCAGACTCCCGAAATCCCAGAATCCATTAGGCTGGAAAAGACCTCTGAGATCACCGAGCCCAGCGCTCCCATCACACTGAACTCCAGATCCACCAGAGCTTATCTCTGTGTTCCAAACCAGCCCTTCAGCCCCGCTAATTGCTCAGAGCACCCACCTCCTTATCAGCTGGAGGTGAAAATACACCTTTTAGTAGTTTTTTAACTCAATCAGCCCCAAATCTTTGATGAGCTCCAGCGGGGAGAGTGGCCGCTCTGCTGGCGCAAGTCGCCCTCACATCATCAGCTCCTCCGGGGAGAATTTGTTCCAGATTCCCTTAATTAACTTCTTCTGCCTCTTCCTTGCCCAGAAACGAAGCTCCAATCACGTCTGGCTGGTGCAGCAGCACGGCAGAGCTGTGGCTGTTGTGTGTCACTGGAGACATCACCCTCCATCCTCTGCACAGAGCCCAGACAATGCACCGGGCTTATTCCTTACTCCAGGGTGGATGGTTGGTGTCATTTAAGAATAAATTTAAAGCCAAGACACGAAATGAACCCCCCACTGCTGCTGTTGAGAATGAGCAGGTGTTGTAATCCTCCAGAGTGCCTACAGCAAGAAACACTCAGGAGTTACTCCTGGAGCAGACTGTGCTCACGAGGGCTGCAGGGCTGCAAGACCCTCCCAGCATCTCAAACAGAGATTATTCTGTTTTCAGAGGCAACACAAACGCCCTCAAAGCGCTGGGAATGGTCCCACCACTGTCCCTCAAAGCCCAGACTGACTGGTGTCCCTGGGCCCGAGGACAGCTGGCTCAGCAGACCCTCCCTAGGTGATGGCAGCCAGGGGGAAGAGGTTTGGAGGCTGCTGTGGCTGGAAATGCAGCCACAAGAAGAGTTTCTCCGTGGGAAGACACCCATGGGAAAGAGCTGCGCTGAGGAGTCTGCAACCCATTAACTGTGTGACTTCATTTCACCAGCCTGGCTCCCCTCCCGTGTCGTGCCCACCTCGTTCCCTCCGTCTGGCTGCTCAGTGCCCTCTGGAACTGGTGTTTTCTTTGCCCTGGGAGCTCTGAGAGATGTTTATAAACACTATTTAAAGTGCAAGAAGTGTGTTTTGAGTGGCCTGGCCTTTTGCTACACTCAAGTTCCTGAATAGGGTGGTGGTAAATAATCCTGGGTATATGTTTGTTTACTTACACTGCCTTCAAAGCAACTCACCATTAACTCCACTGAACTGGCCAGCAACTGGTTTATACTCACTGGTTCTTCTTCAGTTTGTCTGGGAGATCTCAATGTATTTTTGTGGTTGAGTGTGTGTTTAAGCCCTTCTCTTCCCCTGCACTAATTCAGGCCCTGGTCATGGAGACACGGGACAAAAATATTAAGGCTGAGGATTTTGATTCCATGTGATCACGTTCCAAGCCTGTGGTGGAAGGTGTCTGACCTCCCTTTGGGTTTCTGTCGTGTTGTGTGGCTCAGAAATGGATACCAACAACCCCTGTGGGCAAAGGGAATGCTTGGAAAACAGGACTGGAATTCGGGCAGCCAACGGACAAGGTATGGATGACAGGACTCGTAATCTTTGTAGTTTAAGGATCCACCCTGGGGTGTCCTCTTAGGCCATGACAGCAAACCAGTCCCCAGCAGATCGAATCACACAATCACTGAGGTTGGAAAAGACCTCCAAGGTCACCAAGTCCAATCTCTGACTGAATCCCACCCTGCCCACCAAACCACACCACAAAGTACAAGAACTGCTCGTTTTTGGAGCCCTTCCAGAATGGAACCCCATCCCCTGTCCCAGTGCTTGACCCTTCTTTCAGTGAAGAGTTTTCCCCTCATAACCCAAAATACACGGCCTAGAACTCTGGGCACATCAGACACTCAGCAACCTTGACCACAGGAGTTCCCTAAAACTCCTACTCCATTTCTGGGACTCTCTGACCCCTCCTTCAAAAGGACTAATCCAATTTCCTCCCCCTGTCCCCAAAACCAAACCAAGCAAGTGCAGGATGACCCTGGATCTTTGCGTCTTGAGCCCGAGGTGGTGCCAAACAACCCCTGGCTGGGTGTCCTGGTTAAATCCCAGCCCTGGGAAAATGATGATGCTCCCTGCTCAGCACAGACAGCTTGGCTGGAGAGGGCAGCACATGCCACAAGGCTGGCAGAGCTGTGTCCCCACGAGTCCCCTGGGAGCACAGCCCAGAGTGATTCAATCACACCAAGGAGCCCCGAGCGCCCACAAAAGGTTCTGGTGGCGATGAGGTGATGTCGGGCTGAGCTAAACCCACACTTTGTTTGTTTCTGGGCTGCATGGCTTTTGAAAAATGAGGAGGAGGTTACAAAACAACAATGTCAGAAGGCTCTTTTCCTCCCAGCCCCGCTCCTGGGATGAATAATCCTGTGGCAAGATAAGTGGGCGAAGCATTACACGATGACGTTGCTGTCGGCCGTGATTATAAACAACAACAGCCTAGCAATGTAAGACCTCTTGGTTCATTTTTTCCCATTAAAAAAAAAAAAAAAAAAAAAAAAAACACTTGGTATTTCAAACGAATCTGCCAGGGAAATGCTTGTTTGAAAGTTCCACGGACGGAGCTGCAAATCATCCCCTCTGGAAGTGGTGGGGGAGAAGATGATGTTTACTTTCCGTGCTGCCCGTCCAAGGCTCTGGCCTGGTGGGTTTGGTGCCGTGGGATGAGCTCTGGGGAAGGGTCCCAAAGATCCCCAGCAGGGGCCCAAGCTCTGCTGTGACTGTGGTTCTCCAGCCCTGCCACGGATCTGTGTGAATTTGCTGCTCATCAAGAGAAGAAAACACTCATTAGCCTTAATGACGCTCTGGGATTGTTTAATCCAAAGAGAGGTGAAGGGCTGGGGTTGTGTGTTTGTTTGGTTTAGGCTTTTATAAAATGACTATGAAAACATCTGGATTGTTGAACAGAGACAGCCAGACACAGACTTGAAGTGGGCTGGAGACATCAACCATCCTCATGTCCCACAGAGCAACGGGCAGAGGAAAATCTGATCCACAAACAACAATTAACAAAGGCCAGGGGTTAAAACGACTGAGAACTGGCTGATCTGTCGGGAAGACACGCTCCTGCTGCTCCACTGACTCCACTTTTTAAGATGCTGTGGCATGGGGAGCCTCTAAAATGGACAAGAACTCCTTCTCCTGAATCCAGAGGCAGTGATGACGAAGAGGCTCAGCAGAATTCCCACAACTCCAGGTATCTCCAGTGCTTTAACCCAGCAATTCCTGGCCTTGCAGTGCAAGAGGGAGTTAATAACCAGTTTGATGCGGTCAAGATGAAACTCTCTGTGTGTTGAATTCCAACCTGCAATGAGGTGTTTGAGGGCAGGGAAGGGGATGTTCTGCAGGAACACAGGAACTCGAGATCCGCCCGGAATGAGCTGCCATTTATCTGCACTGGAGGATCCAATTCCAAGTGGAGCCTTCCCTCCCAGCAGAGCTGCTCCATCCCTCTGATCACCTTGGGGGCTGCCCAGAAGGAGTGCAGACAGCAGTTTCAGAGGAGTGAATTGGTTCTGCAGCCTCAAATCCCTGGAAGTTTCCACCGGGGTGTCTGGTTTTCATATTCAGGCCTTCTTGGATCACCTGCCCGTGGCTCCTTTGCTGCCCTGGGGATGAAGCTCAAAATGTTGTTTGCAGAGCTAACCGTAAAATTAATGATGTTTCATAAAAGGAAATGCCCCCAAATCGGCCCCCCTGTCCTTCACATCCCATTCCTAAAGAGAACGTTCCCTTCTGTAAACCCAAAGCAAGCCCTGAGGAGGGAGGGAAGTCCCTTTAATCCTCAGCCCAGGCAACTGGACAGATTCAAAATGGCAAATCATCTGACATGGATCCCAATCTTCAGCCACTGCCTGCTCCTTCAATCAGTGGCCTTTTGAGG
Organism: Empidonax traillii; assembly: GCF_003031625.1. NCBI lineage: Eukaryota > Metazoa > Chordata > Aves > Passeriformes > Tyrannidae > Empidonax > Empidonax traillii. The sequence continues at coordinate 275,603 of NW_020956317.1, read as the reverse complement.
TAATTTGAGTTCTATAGGATTAAACAATTTCCTCTCACACTTTGTTCCCTTTGGACAGAACACACAGTTCCCTTTGGACAGCACGTGCCTTCAGCTGGAGAACTCACACACTGTCCCTTCCACAGACCACAGGAACACACAGAAGATCCCCTCCTGGTACACAGAAAATCCATTTTTTGCTCATGACACTTCTCTGGACCTCAAAGGTGCCCCAGACCACCAGATGACCAGTTGGGGTCATCCAGGGTGGCCACAAAGCACACAAGGGGGTCCTGACTTCCAGGACAAACCCTTGGCAGGAATTGTAGGATAAACACCTCCAAGAAGGAGAGAAAGTTCTCCCATAATTCAGGTTCTCACCCAGATGGGTACAAGACCGAGTGCCCAAAGGATACATGGAAGTTTTCATACTAAAACATGCTGGAACAGCATCCTCTGACTATCTTTGGATCCAGCAGCACTTAAAATCAAGCATAAAACTCCTCATTTTAGGAGGTACCAGCTCACAGGAGGTCCACGTGTCAAAGGAGAGGGTTTCTCAGAAGCAAAAGCAAGGCCAGTTTGTGCAAATGGAGTGGTTCAAGGTGGGTGCTTTGGCCTGATGTTGGACAATCCCTCACATTTCAGCAGAAATGTTTCACTGCAGTTAATCCACAGAGCGACTGCAAAGCTCATCAGCTGACAAAGGACACCCCAAGGACACCCATTTGGTGCCACAGATCAAGAAGATTCGATATAAGGAGGTGTCTGATGGGTTACACAGACGAGTTCAAGTGTTCATCTCAAATGCAAACAGTGGAGGTTCGAGTTCCTCCTGTGCATCAGCCTAAAGAGGGCTGTGGGTTTTCCACATCCCAGGTGATCTGCTCCCTGAGCTATTTTTTTTTTTATATATATATATATATTTTGGAATCTGTCTCGTTTTTTTCCATGCAACACTTCAAAAGATCTCAGCTCCATCCTGTTGCAAAACAGCAAAAAAAAAAAAAAAAAAAAAAAAAAAAAAAAAAAAAAAAAAAAAAAAAGTTGAAAAAGCTTTAAAAAAAAAAATAAAAATTCTCAGAACAGGAACATTATTTCCTCCCCAGCTCTATTTCTAGATAAACCTGGCAGGGGGATCTCACACAACTGCTCTCTCAGTCTGGTTCTATTCAGCCCAGTGGCCCTGCTCAGGGTCATTTGTATTTATTCTATTTCAGTATTTCCAGCTCTCCCCGGCTTCGTTTACAAACCATTTCATCACATCCTCCTCCCCCCCCCCCCCCCCCCCCCGGCACAGCCAGCGTTGCCCAAGCCCCAGCAGCCCCCAAAAAAATGCCTCTCTGCTGTAAATGGGCGAGTGGGCTGGATGATCAAACCCCTGCTGACGTCGTTTGCCGAGGAGTCACGACCCGCACCGGCCCTTGTGGGGGTGACGATTGCAGGGCTGGTGGCAGCGGGAGCTGCTGCTGGGAAGGAAAGCATCGACCTGGCAGATAAATCCAAGGAGCTCCTCTCCTGCAGCCAGGCTGGGCCCCACTGGCATGGGGGCTCAACTCCCCGGCGTGGGGGCCGCTGCCTTGACTGGTGATGCCCATAAAGTGTGGAGTGGATGGTGGAAAATCAGGGGGATTGCTCACACTGATGTGCTCTGGGAGCGGGGACTGACCCAGAAAGGTGCAAGAGGGAGCAGAGGGAAGATGCCACTCCCGTGCCAGGGTTCCCTGCTGGCCTCCTGCCCTGCCCCACAAAGCTCATTTGGAGCCAGCTGAAGGTGCAGCTCTCCTGGCATTCTGTTCTCTAACACCACTGGAAAAGAAACTGGGAAATAAGAACTTGCCTGTGTGTAGGAGATGGGACAATTAGGCAGGACGTGGAACATATCAACGACCAGATCCACTGGGAAGGCCTCCCAGCTCTAAAAACCGTGCAGAGAGCCCCAAAGTGAAGGAAGAAACGATCTTAACGGTTTGGTTTTGGTTTGTTTTGGTTTTTTCTCCTGGGTTCAGCCCTTCTGCAGGACACCAACACCTCTGTGAGCTCTGAAACCCCTTGCAGGTCCAACCCCAGCAGTTCCAGCCCTCGGTGACCCACGACAAGGTGAGCCCAGGGAGGTGCAGGCATTTCTGCTCAGCCCCTCCCCGTTGTCACCTGCAGCCTTTGTAGGACCCCTGGTGTTAATGCCACACAAGTGGTGCCTTCACTTGTGCCTCGGGATTATTTTTAGCTCCCCTTGGCTCTTTTTTAGGGCTGAATTAAATGTCAGTGGGTAATTAGCTAAGAGATGCAATCAGCTCTCAGTGCCAGGCCATGAAAAAAACATATGTGGAACCCTGAGTGGAGGGAAAGTTGTTTCTTTTTTTTTTTCCTTGGCAGAGAATTTTTTTGGGACTGTTTTCCTTAAAGTCAATTTTTGGGCTCCTGTCGTGGGGGAAGAGCTCTGGAAACACGAGTTAATTTTATGATGTCTCTTCTCTGCTCCTCGTTACTCACTCACAGGGGAGAAACCCACAGATGCAAGTGGATGTAAAAGCAATCCCAGTAGCTGCACACCAAAAGTCTCTTTTTTAACCTTAAGTCAACGTTTTAAAAGTTCCAGAGCTGAACAGCTCCCAGAATCAAATTTACAACTTCCCTTCCTCAAAGCCAAAGGAAGTGGGGAATTCTTTAAAAGCTCTGTTTCACAGACTACAACATTTCAGCTCATCTTAGGAGAACTTCCAGGAGGTAATTTTTATTTTTTTTTTATTTTTTTTTGTGACTGGGAATTATTTCAGCCCCGTTTTACGTTGTAGCTGCCAAAGGTTAACAAAGAAATGCTAAAGATAGAAATATATGTCAGATATTTTCAACACATCCTTTCAGTACGTTACTAATGCTCATAAACACGCTGCTGGAAGTACTGCCAGGTGATGAACTGCTTTCCAGGATTAAACATTTTACAATCAATTGATCAGTTTTTAGCACTTCTTTAACTCTCTAAAGCCCTGTGGAAGCAGAGCCTCAACATTCCACGTCACCAAGCCCCGGGTGACAAACACACACCGTGAGCTTTGAGCCTGCAAAGGGTCACAAAGGTAGATCACAAATTGTATTTCTTTTGCCTCAAAACACAAATGTTGAATCTGTGACTGGGCCCAGGAGCAATTCCAGAGGGAAGAAGGATCTGTTGGTCTCCAGAGCGGGTCAGGCAGTTCTAGAGAGGAAACCAACTCACAAATTTCCACTGGGGAATTAAAAAAAAAAAAAAATTAAATCCTCAAGTCTTTTTTGCAAGTCCACCTCAAAACATCCTGCCACCTCAGCGAGCAAAGCCAAGGCTGCAGGAGGTTTAAAACAAGGCAGAGAGGGAGAGAACATCTCCCAGGCTTTGGGTCCCACACAAGTCTCTGTCCATCTGAACATCCTCTGCCACCACCCACAGCCACTGCAGATGAGATGGAGGTTTTACAGCCACACTAATAAATGTTGAACAGAGTTTACTGCCTCTCTTTAATATCTGTGATATTAAATATTAAGATTCAAGACCAAGATCCCATGTGGATCCTCCTCGTCGTGTGCCGGGAGCTCCAACATGAATTTCTTGGAGTCACTGCCGATGGATAAACTCAGGAAAGGACAATTCCCTGATTCCCTGGTGACCTCCCTGAGCCCTCTCAAAGCTCCAGCTTTGCTCTCACCCACGGGGAGCAAAAAATAATCTCATGCTTTGGATGTTGAGACCTTTTGGGAAGGGGAACAGAGGAATGGATTCCTTCCCATAAACTTGGGCCTTCCGGGGCCTTTGAAGGAGACTCTGATTTCAGAACTGGAGCTGGTTCTAATCCCACTGTGGGACTCCACCTTCCCTTAAACCTCTGCACTGGGGGAGAGGGAGGATTAACACCTCCTTGCAGGGTCTCCTGTGGCCAGCCCTGCCAGCTGAGCTTTCCAAACCACCAGATTTGTTCTTTCACCAGCAAAAAGCAGGGGGAATATTCAGAAACCTGCTGTAGGTAACTCAGATCCGCCACCAGAGATGGAAACCTCGGGGATAAAAAGCTGTTTAACGGAGTCCTGGGATGGTTTGGGTTAGAAGGGACCTTAAAGCTCGTCTAATTCCATCCCCTACCACACCTTGCTCAAGCCCAGGTTGCTCCAGCCTGGCCTTGGACACTTCCAGCATTACAATAAACCATTAGTTCATTGCTTTCAAGGGAACTGGGATTCAGAGATGTGCTGCTGCTTTTCCCAGGAGGAGAATGGCACAAAGTTTCAAACCCTCCCCCTTGCTCAGAAGAGGAAACCGTTTCCACACGTCTTCCTTTCTCCTGAAGGAAGGTGGATTCACGCAGATATTTCTAGCAGCCACCACCTGGCAATCAAAAGTAACTTCAGATTATGTTAAAAAACACACATTAATCGAATCCCTCCAGTGCCTGACTGCAGCACTTTCCTGGCAGAGCACCCAGCAGTCATGACATACACATTTACAGTAAAGCTCTGCCTGCTCTAGTCCTAATCTAAAACTGATGGGCAGGATTATTTTTAGTTTAACCTTGGTATTTTGCTCAAAGGAATGCAAATGTCATTGCTAAAGGAGAAAAGGAGAAGGGAAAAAAAAAAAAAAGAAAAAAAAAGGAGAGAGACAGAAATAACAACTTAGTGGAAAATGAAAGCCCAGAGTTGCCTGTGACCCCAGCAATCAGACACACACAGGTAGTTATTTTTAGTTGCCTGGGTGATAAAGTCAGCAAAGGGACGTTTTGGGCTCTCCCAGAGTGAAGCCCTGAAGGGGGAATGTTCCAGCAGCCCAGATAGGAATCACCACCTTTAAAGCAAACTACATTTTCATTACCCAGATTTTAATCTACTATTGCAGAGCTATTATTTGCTTTCTTTCCTTCCTCCCTTCCCACTCAGACATTTCACCATTTTGCTTCCCTGGACAACAAATCCATCCCCTGGAGCAACCTGGACCAGTAGAAGGTGTCCCTGCCCTTGGAATTAGAGGGTTTTGCAGGTCCCTTCCAACCTTGGACAGGTCCCTTCCCACCTGGATGACTCTGTTACCCTCAGCTGATAAAGATCTGTGGCACTTGATAACCTTTGAACGAATGGCAACCAAAAGCTTTGATCTCCCATTCACATTCTCTGCTCACCAACTTCCCACCCCCAGATTTCACCCCAACACCCAAACCAAGCATTTTTTCCTTTCCTTTGAAATGTCCTTTTCTTTTTTTTTTTTTTTTTTTCCCAGGGCAAACCTAATCAAAAGCACGTTTTGTTGACTGAACAGAGGAGCAGGGTGCGTAAACAACGGAGATTCTTGTGTGAAAGTCAATTTTGTCTGGTTTCTAGGAATTCCACAGGGATAAAATTAGAAAGACCTGTCCCCAACCTTGGCCTTGCACGTGGAGGGGGGGTGGTGAATCCTGCACTCAGGGTTAGGAACAGCCATCCCAGGGCTGGCACCACAGTGAATTCCCAGCTTTCTCAAGGACTCCAAAGCCTGGCAGTCACTCCTGAGGTGGATTTGCTCTCGGGGATGGGCTGGGAAGAACTGGAATGGCTGTGACACCAACACCTGAGTGCCACCAGCCCCAGTGCTCAGTCTGGTGATGGAGCCTGTGATACAATTCACCCTGTTATAAGAACATGCAAAGAGCACAACCAGCCTTTCTAGTCACTGCTCCCGATTTTGATTTGTCATTGGAAGTCTTTTCCTTTCTCATGGCATCAGCTGAACAAGTGGCAAAGCTCCTCCCTTGCTGTTGTGACTCAGGGCAGTCATAACCCTGGAGCATCTCCCACCCTTTTCCTTCGATTTCCACCTTTTTCCTGTGTTCTTTTTTTCCCCTTTCCCACTGTCTGTGTAGGACAGCACGTCCCTCACTGCTTCCCTCTCTGCCACTTCCTCCACAAACCCCCACCAGCTGCACTTTTAGGACTTTTTAGCTCAGGAGAGACGCGTGGCCTGATTTGTGGCTGATGTAAATTTTTGATTTGCTGACTTCACTGGAGCAGTGCTGACGTCCACGAGCTGAGGGGTGGATAGGTGGGATTTTAGGAAGGAATTCCTGACCCTGCGAGGGTGGGGAGGGGCTGGGATGGAATTGCCAGAGAAGCTGTGGCTGCCCCTGGATCCCTGGAAGTGTCCAAGGCCAGGTTGGTTGGAGCATCCTGGATTAGTGGAAGGTGTCAGTTGGAGCCAGTTGGAAGGTTCAGGACCACCCCACTCCAGAGCTGTGTGTTAACAGCAGGATGGGGGGAATTCTGAAGGTTTCAAAGGGCAGGATCAGAGCAGTGAACAGCAAAAATATCTGGGAAGGCTGGTTGATAAAAGCAGAGCAGGAATGTCTGTGCTGGGAGAGAAGTGCTGGACAGAGGCACAGCCAGAAGCTTCTGAGCTCCACAGATAGGGATGGGGATGGGAGAGACACATCCAGATGGTTCTAATTAATGGCTGAAACCTCCAGCCTCCAGCTTGGAATTCTCTCCTCCTTCCTGAATTCTCCAACTGGGAAATTGCTCCGAGTGGCTGCAGATTTTAGCAAAGAGTTTGTTCCAGATCTAGAAATAATGATTTGGGCCATTTCTCTGACAAGAAGGAAGAGGGGGCCCCTTCCCAGCCATGGGAATTCTGCATCCATAAGCCACAAACTCTCTCTTGCCCCATTAATCCATCTCCTGTCTCCACGTGCAGGAAGTTTCCTGCAAACAGTCAACCCAAGGAGTAACCACAGTCATTTAAACTCCACCTGAAACTCCCTCTCCCAGCCTGAGCAGGACATCTCTCAGCAAACACAGTGGCCCTTAAATCTAAGATGGGAAAATTGGACAAGGAATGGTTTTAAGGCCTGAAGCTGAGCCCTTCTCCCTATTCCAGCTCTTCTTCCATATTCCATGGAGGTGGTTCCACATCACCCACTGGAGCTCCCCAAGTGCTGCTCTGCCACGTTTTGGGCTTGACCATTACCTGCATTTGATCCCCATCCCAGTTTTTATCTCCTTTTTATCCCCACATCATTTCAGGGTTTTGAATCCAAATTTCCCCCCCATCCTTTGGGAAAAATGCATTTTTTGCAATACCTATGTTGTAACTTTCTAGAGCACATGCTTCTCATTTGAGCATTATTTTCCAAAGCTCCTAGCACTTAACCACAAGAGTTCTTCATTTATTTTCCTTTTTATTCTCCACTTAATCCATCCCCTTATTTTATGCTTTGAATCATCTTTATATCTCATGGCCTCCAGTGGAAAAGCTCTTTGTTTTAACTGTGTACTTAAAAGCCACAGAGAAGTGCAACAATTATACAGGGGATTTAGACAGAACCCTTCCCTCCATTTTTCACCTCCTCCCAACCCCAAATTCGAAAGCAAAGGAGAAACTTTTGAAAAAGCTCTCAAGAAGAAAATCAAAAAGAGAGAGGGGGGGGAAAAAAACCCACACAAAGTGCCAGAATCTTCGTGCTGCTGATGATTTTCTGAGTGACTTTGGCTGAGTCTTCTCCCCAATCTTAAGGAGAGGGGATGAGGAACCAGAAGGTTCTCTCCCTCCCCTCCCCCTTATCACTAAAAACCTCTGAGCTTCCCAAGAGCAAACGACCCCTTTCAGCACAGGGATGGGTCCCCCCTTTTGGAAGCAGAAAACACACATGTGCAGCCAATTCCTTCCCTTGTGTAACTGCAACTCAAATCTCCCTCAGCTGTGACCAGTTTGGGGCCAACTCTCGAGCTGCTGAAGACTGAAGGCATTTTGCCATCAAGCAAAAAGTTGGATTTCATGTTCTTTATCCTGCACAGTGCTTAAGACAGGGGTGTTAAATAAAAAGCTGGACAGTGCACTGCCCAAAATCTAAACTGCACTGGGAGAGTATTTATGGAAGCCAAAGCAAGAGGGATTGAGCCTTTTTGGTGCTCCAGCACACCCAAGATTTAGGACTGCAATAAACTGGTTATTTTAGGCTTGGGCTCGCACCGTGAATCCTGAAACTGGGAGAAAAGCCTGGGAGGCCACAACGTGGCTCCTCAGCTTTGGGGACTGGGGCTCTCCAGGGTCAGCACAGAATTAATTGTGGTCACAGTGGACAGCACGTTCCCACTTCCACCCCCAGCAGGGCAGGGGTTTGCTTTTTCCTTGAGGAGAGCTAAAAAAAAAAAAGCCAAACTGACCCTAGATCGATGAAACAAATGGATTGCAGCATCTTTCAGCTGCCTTCAAATAACAAACATGTCCCTGTTCCTATGAACGTGGTTCCCTCTCCAGTTGGTAAATCACAACAAGGTGGAGACTCCTGGACCTGTGGATTGATGAGGAGACCTGGGGGTCCCCTCCAGCTCAGGATATTCTGATTCTATCTGATATCCATGACATGATTCCATCCTGAATGACACGTATGGCATGAAATCCTGGCCCTGTTGTTCCCAGAATCCATCCTGCCCCCTGGCACAGGTCGCTCCAGGGGCAGAGGAGGAGGATCCACGTGGCTCTGGCCAGCAGGGATTTCATCCCTGGCCACGCTGTGTCCCCTGGATTAGGACACACAGACTCCCTGCTGCACTTTCAGAGCACCATGACCTTTAACAAGGAGAAATAACAAGAGGAAAAACGTGAAGCCTGACAAATTCCCCACTCCAGCACAGGGGGAAGGAATCTGTCCTTTGCACATGTGAACAAACACTGCCCACGACACGTCTATTTTCTTTTCCATCCTGGAGCTGTTCTGAATTATGTGCAGGGTATTCAGGCTCTGTTTGCCCTCCTGCATTTTTTTTTTCGTGTGTGAGTGAGCTCCTCTAAACTTTTTGATTCTCACTGACCAAATAATTGGATGAAACACCACTTGTTTTGTCTCCCCAGCATCCTGTGTGAGCATCATGTTCCTGTAGGGACTGATCCCCCCCCTCAGCCAGAGCTGGGATGGGGTTTGCTGGTGGCATCAGCCACAGGAGAGGCACAGATTTACCAGGTCATTCCTTCCCCCACAGGGGTTGATCCCACTTGTCTTGGGGGGGGGAGGGTTATCATTTTGGGATGCAGCCCCTGGCGAGCTGGGAAAGGCCATTCCATCCCAAAGCAAAAGCAAATGTGTGCTGGACCTCATGGCCCAGTGCAGTCCCAAAGCGATGGCAGATGGCAGCAAGCAGCTCAAAAACTCAAGGAATCCAGAAAATACCGAGAAAAAAAAAGTATAACAACCATGGATTCTTTTAATATGGAAAAGTTGCCCCCAGTGTCGCCAGAGATGAAGAAATCCCAGCCTTCTGTGAAATATTCATGGAAAACACCGTTTATTTTTAGTCCCTTGAAAGCTTTCTTTGCTTTGGATTTTCCTCGTCCAGCAACAGGCCACATTCCAGAGGGAAAAACCAAAAACAAGGCACAGCAAGAGGTTCCCAGACCTCAGGCTGCTTTTCCCTGCCTCTGACACGACATTCCTGCCTCCACCTGGGACGGGGGAAGGTGTCCCAGGCAAGGGGTTGGGATGCTTGAATTCCCTTTGGAAAGGCACACAAGGCTCCTCTGGTGTATCCAGGGATTTCCAGTGGCTCTTCCTCCCTTGCACACACGAGGGGCTGATGAAGACACTCAGGGCAAAGGTGATTTTTTTTGTCTTTTCTCCAGAGCAAAGGATTTGGCTCCCTCCTGTGGGCACCAGGAGTTGAGAATGTCCCAAAACGTCTGATTAAACAGCACAAAAGCAACGAGTGTGCAGGGGAACAGCATTTCTTTCCACTGGCCCAGGTTGCTCCAAGCTGACCTTGGACACTCCCAGGGATCCAGAGGCAGCCACAGTTTTCCTACAGAACTATAAAGAGTCGTTTAAGCCGAACTGAACGAGGTTATAAAAATGCCAGTGGATGAACACTGATCTCCTGCAGGTTCTTTCTGAGGAGATCGTGTTCTCCTCACTCAAACCAGCGTCTGGGGGAGGAGAGAACAGAGTGACTGCGAAATGAAAACATTCCTGCTCCAGATGCGGCAGCTCCCAGTCCCTGCTGGAAAACGAAGCTATTTTGGAACCTCATCCCTTATTCATGGCATCCATAATTTATCACCTTTTCCTGGCAGGTGAAGGGGCTGGCAGAGCATCCTCCCCGAGTCCTCTGGATGGCAGCAACGCACAGCGCAGGAATTCCAGGTGGGAATTCCCACCTCTGCCTCAGCACCGGCGCAGGTATCCCAGCACAGGGATAACGAGGGGAAGGCACAGCTTGGGAAAGACCTCGGAGGGCTTTGAGCTGTAATCACACACTTCTTGCTGCTCCCAGGGGATTTTCTCGGCTTTAATATCCTCCGTTCCTTGGGGCAGCTGAACCCAATGTGGCAAAATAATTTGATTTAAGCGTCATTTCCGCACAGGTTTTTCAAACGGAGCTCAACGACTGTTTCAGGGAGGGTTCATGGAACGTGGGATTATCAGCAATCAGTAATTTATACAGCCCCAGTCACCAGGTAATAAAAGCTGAGTAATAACTGAAATAACAGTGACGTCCCCAGTGAGGATCCTCTCCTGTTACACTGGGAGAGGTTTCCATCACAGCTCTCCAAACTGTGCTCTCCTTTATCTCTGGGGCCCTGGCACAGGTTGTCCAGGGCTGACCCATCCCTGGAAGTGTCCAAGGCCAGGTTGCAGCAACCTGGGCTAGTGGAAGGGGGTGGCACTGGATGATCTTCACTGTCCCTTCCCACCCAAACCATCCTGGCACTCTGTGATTCTGTGATTTGAGGTAAAACCCACCCCAAGCAAAACTATTTCAATTCGGAAATCTCAGTTTCTTCGCTGAAGTTTGAAGCTTCCATGAAGTGATCAAACAAATCCTTCTCTTTGTGCTTGAATCACCTCGACGAGAAGTGACCCTTTAGGAGCCTTTCAAACCTTCCTCGCTGACCTGAGAGCAGGAGCAGGCTGGGGAGCTGAGAAGAAACTTCTCTGCCATTTGAGTTCCCAAATCCTGGTGTCTCCAAGGTGTCCCAGCCAGCAGGGCTGGAGGGAACCCCCCCCCCCATCCTCGGGTGGTTTCGTGCTGCTTTTTAACAAACCTGATTCGCTTCTCTCCGCACCTGAAGGCACAAATCTCGCTTCCAGTGACTCATCCCCGAGCACAGGAAACGCTTCTCCAGCCCTGAGCAGGCGCTGGCACCTTCTGCTGAGCGGGGTTTTCACGGAGAATGCTCCAAAGTCTTGCAAAAAGCTTTGAAATACTCTCTCTTTCATCTTCCTTCCTCCCACGTCCTTCCTCTCTCTATTTTTAGCCTTTCCTGGTGCTCCCCGCTCTGCTCTTTCATCCTTGCAGTAGGTGACACTTGTGGGGTCCAAAATGAGGAAACACAGTTGTCCAAGATGAAAGGAAGGGTAAAGCAAACAAGATTCTGACTCCAGAAGGAGTTATCCCAGCCCCAATTCCCCATCAGCACCCAAGGGGAACAGGGCAGGTGTCCCTGCTCCTCCACCCACCAGAGATCCTGCCCAGCCCCCTGGGACAGGCAGGGTTTGAGCCTGGGGGTGTGGGAATGGGGCTGGATAAACACAACTCAGAGAGCTGAAATCCTTCCCCACACACCAGGCCTTCCAGTGAATGCCTCAGACACCAATTCCTACCCTCTTGTTTGGAGCGAGGGCTCGGATGACGCAGGTTTGGAGTCGGTGGATTGTAACAGCCGGAGGAATTAGTCAGCAACGTGAAACCTGGCAAAGGACACAGCCCAGCACGCTGCTCAGCAATAAACCCTTATCTTAAGCACTTTTTAAAAATGTTCAGGGCCGTAGAAAGCTCGGGACTGGCTTAGTTCACACTCCTTAATCGCTCCTGCACTCGCTCTCCACTTCTGCTGTGGTTTACTCTGTCCTGCTGCACGCTGAGCAAAATCACAGATGAAAGGGAACTTGCACCTGGAGCACTTCTCCAGCCTCCAAATATTTTAAAGGGGTAAATCTCAGCTTTGCAAAACTGCTCCCTGAAGTGCTTGGGCATGGCTGAAATTCCCAAATCACAGTAGTTTAATATTTTGAATAGTGTGGTGTGACTGAGAAGCCTCAAATCCCACTTTTAAACTCCTCAGCTTGGATACCAACGGGAACCAAAAGCACAGGGAGACTGCAGAAGGATCTCTGCTGATCATCACTCCCAAATCTGTGTTATCAACCCAGGGAACAGTTTTGCTCTTCTGTTTTCCACCCTGTAAAAACAGATCTAATGATGTTTCTGCAGCTTTTCAACTCTTGGACAGCCTCCTGCAATCAGTCACTTTACTAAGCTACTGATTGAAGAAGCTCAACCTGAGGGTCCTGCTGTCACAGCAGAAATTTAAATGTCCAAAGAAATGTTTTGAATGTCTAAAAGCTGCATTGTGGTAACAAAGGCTCACATTTAGAGCCTGCTGGGTAGAACACCCAGTTCAGCTCGTTGCTCTGGATTAAAAATCGTGGCCACACGAGGGAGAAGGTCAGAAATGCTCACAGAAAGTTAGCACAGGACAAGGGGTTAAACTCACATCCCTGAACAGAAGAAAAGTGCTACTTATTCTGGGGGGGGTTTTTTGCCCAGAAATTAGATATTTCTGGTTCAGGACGATAAATCCCCCCTCTTTGGGGACATGAGATAAAGCAAAAATTACTGCAATTCATATAAAAAAAAGCTCAGTTTCTGTGAGAATCAGAGCACTGTGTGAAGGAGGAAGGGAGCAAATGCACCTGAGTTCTGTGGGAGCAAGAAAGGGGGAAGGAAACATTCAGGAAATGCAATCCCCAGCCAAAAGAAAAATGGATTTGGAAGGGCAAAGCTGCCTTTTTTTTCCAGGACCTGCTGTTCCCATGCAGGCAGGTGTGCCTGTGGCAGGATCTGTGAGGACAAGGCAGCCATCACAGAGCCCAGGCTGGAACAAGAAGTTCTTTAATGCCTTTCCCTCATCCCACCTGTTACCCGAAGGTTTGGGAGTATAAAATCACCAGGTTTAATTTTAAAAAAGGGTTAAAGTTTAAGGTTTTAACAAAAAGATAAATTTTAAGAAGGCTAAGAGGAGCACCCCTATGGCCTCAATATTTCCTGACAGGACCTTTCAAAGGAAACCTGAACTTAATGAGACTCTGAAAGGTGGAAATAACAGTGATGTGGCAGAGAAACCAAAGCTGAAATTTTTGGCAAGTGCTGATAGCGTGGCAATTTGCTTTCGTGGCATCCACTGACAGCAGAGATTTTCTGAGATGGGCTAAACAGATTTCAATATATTTAAACCAGCAATCTCCCAAGGATCAGGTTTGCTCTAATTCAAACAGGGACACACGTGGCAGCTGGGGACACACTGTGAGTTGTGCTCCATGCCTGGAATCATTTCCCATCACATTTCAATCAGACAGGGCCATTTACTGAACAAATTGCAGGACAAACAGAGGTGTTTGGATAAGCTTTATCTTGGCAGTTGTCTAAGTGACCTGGCCCTCCATTCTCCCATCAGAGTTTGCCACTCCAAGGTTGTTTTTTTTTTCAGGAAGAACTGACAGTAAATCCTACCTGCAGTGGAGGAGATGTTTCTAGAACAGCTCCAGGTCTGGTGAGCTCCATGTCCTGCCTGTCCACTGTCCCAGGCCAGGAACTGGTGGGACTGGTGCCTGCTGGTCCACCCCGTGCTGGTGGGCAGGGATGGCCTTACAGGTCGCACTGGAGCATCCCCTGGGATGGCAAATCCAGTTGCACAGGGTGGAAAAGGGGTGGAAATGATCAACAGAGCAGAACCTGCCATGGCCTGAGGTTGGGTGGGACACTGAGCAGACCAGGGGATGGAACTGGATGATCTCCAAATTCCCTCCCAACCCGAACTATTCCAGGATTCTGTGATATTTCTGCCCTAACCTGCATGAAAAAGGAACAAGGATCTCACTCCAGGGATGTTTCTGCTTTGTTTATGGGATGCAATGCCACAGACCCACCACCAGCACGAAGTTTCCCTCACGAGCATCACACAGGAGCTTTTGTTTGAATTTTCCAGCCCTTCGTGGGGATCTTGAACACACCCAGCACTTTGCTTTGTTCATTCAGGCTCCCATTCTTCCAAGAAGGGGGGTTTTCCTTTCCTCAGGATAAAGGTGGGGTGCCAGGGGATGAGATTATCCACAGGGTGACACCAACAAAAAGCACTTTATGTGAGATTAAGAAGAGATGCTTTAGCCCTGGGCTCTTCCCCCTGTGTGTTCTTGCGTGGTCAGAGGATAATGCCAAAGAGAAAAATGCCCGGGTTCCTCTCCCATTACTTCTTGAAAGTGGTGAAAATTTAAAGCCATCCCCCCCCTTTTGGGATGGATTTGTGGCAAAAGGACTTGCTGAGGTCTTATCTCTCATTTTTATCGCTGCCTTTACGCCTTATTTGAACGGGATTAGCAAAGCCCAAGTAAATCTGCCACTATCTGCCAGCCTAAGTGATTGCTAACAGCTCACTGACACAGCACAGGGATTCAGGGAATCTTTCCTGATACTGCCAGTGCTGTCAGAACCACAATTAAACGAGGTGAGGAAGAGTGGAAGCTCAGACAAAGTCAACCAGAGCCAAGAGCTGGGATAATCCAAGGAAAGACCAGGATAACACAAGCACTCCATGGCAGCTGCCTGTCAGCACTGGCCTGGGAATTCCTGCCATGGAGCACGTGGAATATCCCAGAGTGCTGCTGGGATGTGACAATCCTGCTGTTTGCTGCCCTGTCTACGAAACACTTTAACTCTGCTCTTTAAAAACTGTTTTCTCAGGATTCAAACAGCAACAATAACGGGGGGG
>NW_020956317.1:253890-260466 GCF_003031625.1 Empidonax traillii | reverse complement strand
GGGGGGGGGTAAGGGTTAGCAGCTCAAAACCACTCAGTTAATCAACATAAGGTGTTCTGTAAAACTGACTCAGTTAAATCCTTTGGGAAGTTTGTTTTCCTCCCTTTGAGTTTCAGAATTTTACCTTCTGCAGGTAATAATTTGGGAGCAGCTTTTCTCTTGAATTCATCCTGTCCATTTGGGTTGGCACTCAGTGAACACTCTCCTTGAACAGGATGCTCAAAACCACCTTTTTAAAGCAGTCTTTGCTTTGCCTCCAGTTAAAATACTCCAGCAGGCCAGAAGTGACACCAGGAAAGCAGGGGAAGGTGGTAAATAAGTTTGGGCTGAGTGACACCAATTAAATCCTGGCTGTGCCCCAGCTCAGAAAGCAAAACAAACCCCTGTGGGTGCAGTTTGGATTCACCAGCATGGACAAGGGAGTAACCTGCTGCTTCTGTTTGGGGAGGGATCACAAGATTTTGTCACCCTGGAGTCCCCAGCCCCCAAATTTTGTCACCCCCAGGGCTGGCTCCTGCCTCGTGGAGCCCTCCTGTGTCTCGGTAGCTTTAAAGAACAACCCACCTACCACGTGGCAGGGGCAGCTTTTCCTCTCAACACCTCAGTCCTTCATCTTCCCCCACCAGTTTGTCCTATTTAGTGGGTGAAATGCCGGTGCAGGAGGCACACCCTGGAGCAGGATGGAACCAGAAGGCTCCCTCTGCCTGGGAATGGCAGCCTGTTCCCCATCATATGACCTGGGAGGGTGGCAGGTACAGACCTCAGACAGATGAAACTCGAGAGGTCTGCTGTTTGTCTCCCAGTCTCCCTTTTATTTATTTATTTTTTATTTTTTTTTTTCTGGCTGGTTTGGGTCTGGAAATATTCCACCCTATGGCCACGGGCTTATCTGATGGAAGACAACAGTGCGTGGAGTGAGCAAACAGCCCTGGGCCCTGCCTTTGTTCCCTCTCCTCCTCCTTGCCCAGTGCCTGTCCCCTCACAGGGCAGGGGGAGGGTGGCACAGGAAACGTGACCCACACAAAAAGAGCTCCTGGTCACAAGGTGAAGGGAGCTGGGAGGCAGGGATTTCTTTTTATGGGGTTTTGGAGTCCAGGAACTCTGACCAGGTCCCCCTGACCCCACCAGGACCAAATCACTGAGCTGTACTCATTTGCTGTCATTGTTCATCTGTTCCACTCAAAGACTATTTACAGTTTTTGCTCTTTCCCCCCCCCCCATTTTTCTCTTACTTTATAAATAACTTACATAAATTTATATCATTTTATACAATTTTATAATTTAAACCCATTTTTTTAATGCCACTGCAGACATCCTATGATTTCAGTCTACTTTTTTTTTTTTTTTAGTTTCTTATAGTTTCTCACATCGAAACAAAGTGTAAAACCACCCAGCCAACATCTTGCCCTGAGTACAAACACTGTCCATGTTCCCTCTCAGGGTGGGTAGTTCATCACAGGCTCAGTTAAACCCAAACCCAGAGGTCCAGGTT
Organism: Empidonax traillii; assembly: GCF_003031625.1. Taxonomy (NCBI): domain Eukaryota; kingdom Metazoa; phylum Chordata; class Aves; order Passeriformes; family Tyrannidae; genus Empidonax; species Empidonax traillii. The sequence goes on along the minus strand of NW_020956317.1, from coordinate 258,974 downwards.
TGGGCCAGAAGGTTGCAGGTGAACACACTGGATGGACCTTGCAGCAAACCACCCAATTTGGACACCCCAGGTTTCCTCATCTCTCAGATGAGGAAATACAAACCTTATTGTTGAAGTGTTTTAAGTCCTACTCACACAAAGCGTTACATTAAAGGTGGGTGCTGTTAGTCTGAGGTCTGTGAGGGTCTGAATCTCATTAATAAAAGACGTAAGAGAGGCTAAACTGCATTTGCAGCTGCTCAGCATCCCTCTGATCCGAGAACCATGGAATGGTTTTGGGTTGGGAGCACCTTAAACCCATCCAGTTCCACCCTCTGCCACGGGCAGGGACATCTTCCACCGTCCCAGGTTGCTCCAAGCTGGCCTTGGGCATTCCCAGGGATCCAGGGGCAGCCACAGCTTCCCTGGGCAAGCTGTCCCAAAGATCTTAAAGGATAATGCCGAGGAACACCGGGGCCACTCCCGTGACATCCCCACGGGCACGACCGCGCCCGCACCTTCAGGCCTTGCTTTCCTCAATCTACAAACTCTGCCGGTCCAGATCAGAGCTTGGCCAGGGGACGGCCCTGTCCACACTGGTAATTCTTTGTCACCACGTCCCTCGAGCTTCCCCACGCCAGGAACAGCCCCCTGGCAGCGGGGGCAGCTCGGGGTGGACAGCCGGGCCCTTTGTCCGGGGCAGGGGGGACTCAATAAACGCTCTCTGTTTGCAGGGATCGGATCCATCGTCCAGGTAAAACAGCTCTGCTTCTCCTCTGCTGTCTGGCAGAAGGACGGGCTGGGAGGGAAGGGAGCTGGGCTGGAGGGCACACGGGGATGTGTGTGCCATGATGGAGGCCTGAGGGTGGATCCACCCTCTGTCAGGAAGGGGGAACGGCTTCGAAATGCCAGAGAGCCCTTTAGATGGGATATTGGGAAGGGATTCCTGGCTGTGAGGGGTTGGCACGGGTTGCCCAGAGAAGCTGTGGATGGCAGCCAGCAGAGGATTGCGCTCAGGGCCGCGTCGGAACACGCAGGATTCCCCTTCCCCCAGGAGAAAGGAGCCCAGGCCTCACGTAGCAACAATACCACGAGCAACACTTTAAAAAAAAATAAATAAATAAAAAATAAAAAAAAAAGGGCCCTGAGACCACAGCGCTGAATTCACAATGATCTGCTTTGTCCCCTCTGGATGGAGAACATTAAACAGCTCTACGTGCGCACACGGTTACACAACACATGGCACGGCCCGAAATGGGGCTGCAGGTGTTCTGTGAGGAGCATTAACCTTCAAAAAAAAAAAATAAAAAAAAATCACTTTAATCAACTTAAGGACTCACAAGGCCTTCACGGTTCTTGAGAAATCCGTGGAAAGGTCCTGCACCTTCGATTAACTCCCTCCAGCCTGCACGGATTGCTGCTGCGTGTGCTCCATCACACCGGGGCATGCGGGTGGATTAATTAAGGATAATTAGGCAAAATGCAGCTAACCAAGAGGGAGAGAGGAGGAAGATGAAGTAACTGGTTTTTCGCTCCCGCATTTCAAAGAAAAAGGAAGGAAAGAAGGAAGCCACAGACTTGTAACACCATATTTGTCTATGATCTCTGAGGCAAAAAGTGCTGCACAGATGCAGAATGTTTGTAATGAGGTTTCATTAGTCAGACTCGGATGACAGTCTGTAACCTGATTAAAGCCACACCAGAAATAACTCAGCTGGTGCTCACTGAGTGACTTTCAATCACCTTTTGGGGGAAAACGTTTTGCTTTGTATTTACTTTCCATTCAACCCTGGCAGTCCAAAGGTAGCCAAGTGCTGCAGATAAGCAGAGGAGCAGGTAATTCACAGCTAGAAGGGAAAGAACTTTTAAGCCATTGGCTCATATCCTTCAAGAGAACCCCAGAAAGGAATGTATTGAAGAGTGGTAGTTGAGGAAAAGAAGGATAATTCACTTTGGGAACGTGTGAGGCAAGCACAAGGAAAAGCTTTACAGAAAGAGGAGGTTTACAGGAAGAACTGAGATTATCCAAGAGCTGATCCAAGGGCCCTGGAAGGCAATAGAAAGTCTTCTGTTGACTCCAATGGGTTTTGGATGACTGGAAGTGCAGGGGAAGGGATGGGGCTGGCAGGGAGAGGCAGGTTGTGGGAAGGCTGGAATGCAGCTGTGAATAGGTGGAGGAAGCAAAGGGGAGCAAAGGAACACAGAGGCAAAGCCGCGTGGGCTGGTTTGTGTTCCCAAGAAAAACAACCTGCAGGCTGGCTGGGGCTGGAGGCTGGGAGAGGAGAATGGAGGAAAGCAGAAGGCAGGTGACTGGGGAGTGAAGCAACAGCCCCGTGGCTGGGGCTGTGAAACACCACAGTCCTTCCCTGAACTCGCTCCCAGAGGAAGAGGATGTGGCCACGGAGCTGGGGCAGAGCTGCTGAGCTGTTGGCTGAGCCTGGCCTGGGATCAGGGGGGGCAGCAGGAGGGAATGGATGGAGTCACAGGACAGAATAAAATCATCTCTCTGACCTACTCATGCCTGCAGGGCTTGCAAGGGTGTCCTTCGTGTCGTGGCTGAACGTGGACCTACTAAAGCGCAGGGGAAAGGACACCTACACTGGTAAATGCTCCCAAAAATCCCTGGCAGGTGCTTTAGTGCCTTTGCAAACCTGGTTCAGAGTGAACTTCAGGACAAGGCAGTGGCAGAGAAGGGACTGGAACCCTGTTTTTTCCTGAGCTCTGTCCAGTGCTTCACCTGCAACCATCACTTTACTTCTGATACTCAGTTTAATCTCACACAGGCAGGATTTGTGCAGACCCTCAGTGCAAGGGGGAGTTTCACCCTTTTTCTGCTTCCTTCTTTTAATTAAGCAGAGACCACTGGCTTGAAAACAACACCAGTATTCCAGTTACTTAATGCTGAGACAAAACTTGTGGTCCAGTTTTACCCCCCATGAGCACGAAAACTGCTCACTTGGGCTTGGCACAATTGTTTGGGGGTTTCGAAAAGTTCAAAGCAGCTTTGCTGCCATCTGAGGCCTCCCAGACTCCCTGACCACCTCCAGGGGAAGAAGCTGCAATCAGATTATTACAGAACCACTGAAGCAAGGGCAGGAACATCAAATGCTTCTCTCAAGTCACAAAAGGAAATTACATCCAATTCCCTTTCAAGTCCACCCAAGACCACATCACATCACATCACATTCCCTCCTTCCTGCCAGCTCTTTGTTGGGATGTTGTGTCTATTCACACAGTAACTCTCCCTCCTATCCTGCTCAAGAGCACAGTTTATTCAGAGCATTAGCTGAGGAGATTGTGGGGGGGGTCAGCTCATAATTTTCAAGTGCGTCATGCAGAGAGAACGAGCCGAGATAAATGCTTGGAGAGCAGCCACTCGTTTGGAAAACCAGTTGCCCGTAGTTTCTTAATTAAGGCAAAGATGCAGTCCAAGAATGCCCAGCTCATTTCCATCCACAGAACATTTCCAGCACTGAATTGCCCACTTTTCTCTTGACACAGCTCAGAAGTCACCAACTCAAATCGAGTGCTGTGGCTCCTCTGGGATTCTGAGCGACTCCAACCAGCACCTTGGTATGTCCAAACCTTCCCAAATTGTTCACCTGGGGGCCTCTTTCATAACCTGGGCTGATGACACGGCCTGTGACTGTCTCCAAGCCACACTGGTCCCAAAGAAGCTGCTCCCAACAAGGAGTCCTGTCCCAGGAGTCTCGGGTTGCTCCCAAGGAGGAGACAGAAGGTCCTTCCAAAAGCCAGTGTTATTAATTAGCACATTCTACCCTTAATAAAAGCTCAGAGCCCATCTGTTTGCGGCTCCCAGGGTGTCTGGAGATGCAGCAAAACCTAAGGGGAAAGTCTGAATTCGAAATGTTCCAAAAATCAGAGCTTTTCAACACATACCTGAGAGAGAAATAACTATTCAATAGCTCTTATATTAGAAGTATGATCTTATGCTAGTTATGGCTGTAAAATTCTCCTGTAGATTTATATGGATATATTTACATATTTATAAATGAACATAACAAATTAGTATACATAAAATATACTGAATTTATTAATATATATGAATATTTACATATATCAATATAGAAAACAAATATATATAATATACTGGGCATATAAATATATATATATTGCTTTGATATATTAATATTAATTTATATACAGCACAGTTTTAGTTCCATGTACTCTGTAACACTTATTTCAACCTATAAAAAGTTTCACTTCTATAAAACAGCTCTATGTTGATACCTGTGGCCTTCAGCAGCTTTATTACCACTTTATTACAGCTGACTAAGCCAACGTGCTCCTTTCCTAGCAGAGATTTTTTTTTTGAATATTATTTGCCAGACATCACCTGATTGCTCACTGCTCTGCCTCCTTTATTCAGCCCTTATCACAGGAACCTCAAGCAAACATTACTAAGAGGGATTAAAGGGGCAGAAAAGGCTCTGCTCAGTGTTTGCACTGGGGGTATGATTCACAAATGTGGATAAATTGGGAATTGCCATGACCTGAAGCACGGCCCTGCGTTCCTTTTTCACCCTCAACCCCTCCAAAGCCCCCCATTCCTCGAGCCACCACTGCTTTTAATTCACTTTAATTCATTCAGTTGTAACCAGCTGCAATCAGGGCCACCCAAACCGCTCTGCAACCCAAGCACCGCTCCAATTTCCATCTTTCCCCGTCGATGGACGCGATTTCCTCTCGCCCAGCGCTCCCTTCGAGCCACCCCGACTCGAGGCCATCCATCCATATCCCGGCTCGTGGGGCGCCCACCAACCAGCAGCAACTTCCACCTGCTGCAACACTCCGTGACTTGGGTGTTGTGCAACACCCTCAGCAAACACTTCCTCATCTGGGGCCGGGAATAAAGCTCAGCCCGTGTCGCTCCCTCTCATTCACAGCCCAGCCCGGGGAACGCGACATTCCCGCAGCACCGACCGACCCCTCCCCGGAGCAGCATGAAAATCCTCCTCCTTTCTGCGCTTTTCCTGCATTTTCTCCACCAAGGTACAGCGTTTTTTTTGGTTTGGTTTTGTTTTGTTTGAATCCTTTCCCTGGGCAGAACTCTGTATGAATTTTTAATTATTAACAGGGAGATA
>NW_020956317.1:249919-253869 GCF_003031625.1 Empidonax traillii | reverse complement strand
GGCCCTGAGACCACAGCGCTGAATTCACAATGATCTGCTTTGTCCCCTCTGGATGGAGAACATTAAACAGCTCTACGTGCGCACACGGTTACACAACACATGGCACGGCCCGAAATGGGGCTGCAGGTGTTCTGTGAGGAGCATTAACCTTCAAAAAAAAAATAAAAAAAAAATCACTTTAATCAACTTAAGGACTCACAAGGCCTTCACGGTTCTTGAGAAATCCGTGGAAAGGTCCTGCACCTTCGATTAACTCCCTCCAGCCTGCACGGATTGCTGCTGCGTGTGCTCCATCACACCGGGGCATGCGGGTGGATTAATTAAGGATAATTAAGCAAAATGCAGCTAACCAAGAGGGAGAGAGGAGGAAGATGAAGTAACTAGTTTTTCGCTCCCGCATTTCAAAGAAAAAGGAAGGAAAGAAGGAAGCCACAGACTTGTAACACCATATTTGTCTATGATCTCTGAGGCAAAAAGTGCTGCACAGATGCAGAATGTTTGTAATGAGGTTTCATTAGTCAGACTCGGATGACAGTCTGTAACCTGATTAAAGCCACACCAGAAATAACTCAGCTGGTGCTCACTGAGTGACTTTCAATCACCTTTTGGGGGAAAACGTTTTGCTTTGTATTTACTTTCCATTCAACCCTGGCAGTCCAAAGGTAGCCAAGTGCTGCAGATAAGCAGAGGAGCAGGTAACTCACAGCTAGAAGGGAAAGAACTTTTAAGCCATTGGCTCATATCCTTCAACAGAACCCCAGAAAGGAATGTATTGAAGAGTGGTAGTTGAGGAAAAGAAGGATAATTCACTTTGGGAACGTGTGAGGCAAGCACAAGGAAAAGCTTTACAGAAAGAGGAGGTTTACAGGAAGAACTGAGATTATCCAAGAGCTGATCCAAGGGCCCTGGAAGGCAATAGAAAGCCTTCTGTTGACTCCAATGGGTTTTGGATGACTGGAAGTGCAGGGGAAGGGATGGGGCTGGCAGGGAGAGGCAGGTTGTGGGAAGGCTGGAATGCAGCTGTGAATAGGTGGAGGAAGCAAAGGGGAGCAAAGGAACACAGAGGCAAAGCCGCGTGGGCTGGTTTGTGTTCCCAAGAAAAACAACCTGCAGGCTGGCTGGGGCTGGAGGCTGGGAGAGGAGAATGGAGGAAAGCAGAAGGCAGGTGACGGGGGAGTGAAGCAACAGCCCCGTGGCTGGGGCTGTGAAACACCACAGTCCTTCCCTGAACTCGCTCCCAGAGGAAGAGGATGTGGCCACGGAGCTGGGGCAGAGCTGCTGAGCTGTTTGCTGAGCCTGGCCTGGGATCAGGGGGGGCGGCAGGAGGGAATGGATGGAGTCACAGGACAGAATAAAATCATCTCTCTGACCTACTCATGCCTGCAGGGCTTGCAGGGGTGTCCTTCGTGTCGTGGCTGAACGTGGACCTACTAAAGTGCAGGGGAAAGGACATCTACACTGGTAAACACTCCCAAAAATCCCTGGTAGGTGCTTTAGTGCCTTTGCAAACCTGGTTCAGAGTGAACTTCAGGACAAGGCAGTGGCAGAGAAGGGACTGGAACCCTGTTTTTTCCTGAGCTCTGTCCAGTGCTTCACCTGCAACCATCACTTTACTTCTGATACTCAGTTTAATCTCACACAGGCAGGATTTGTGCAGACCCTCAGTGCAAGGGGGAGTTTCACCCTTTTTCTGCTTCCTTCTTTTAATTAAGCAGAGAGCACTGGCTTGAAAACACCAATATTCCAGTTACTTAATGCTGAGACAAACTTGTGGTCCAGTTTTACCCCCCATGAGCACGAAAACTGCTCACTTGGGCTTGGCACAATTGTTTGGGGGTTTCGAAAAGTTCAAAGCAGCTTTGCTGCCATCTGAGGCCTCCCAGACTCCCTGACCACCTCCAGGGGAAGAAGCTGCAATCAGATTATTACAGAACCACTGAAGCAAGGGCAGGAACATCAAATGCTTCTCTCAAGTCACAAAAGGAAATTACAGCCAATTCCCTTTCAAGTCCACCCAAGACCACATCACATCACATTCCCTCCTTCCTGCCAGCTCTTTGGTGGGATGTTGTGTCTATTCACACAGTAACTCTCCCTCCTATCCTGCTCAAGAGCACAGTTTATTCAGAGCATTAGCTGAGGAGATTGTGGGGGGGGTCAGCTCATAATTTTCAAGTGCGTCATGCAGAGAGAACGAGCCGAGATAAATGCTTGGAGAGCAGCCACTCGTTTGGAAAACCAGTTGCCCGTAGTTATTTTTCTTAATTAAGGCAAAGATGCAGTCCAAGAATGCCCAGCTCGTTTCCATCCACAGAACATTTCCAGCACTGAATTGCCCACCTTTCTCTTGACACAGCTCAGAAGACACCAACTCAAATCGAGTGCTGTGGCTCCTCTGGGATTCTGAGCAACTCCAACCAGCACCTTGGTATGTCCAAACCTTCCCAAATTGTTTACCTGGGGGCCTCTTTCATAACCTGGGCTGATGACATGGCCTGTGACTGTCTCCAAGCCACATTGGTCCCAAAGAAGCTGCTCCCAACAAGGAGTCCTGTCCCAGGAGTCTCGGGGTTGCTCCCAAGGAGGAGACAGAAGGTCCTTCCAAAAGCCAGTGTTATTAATTAGCACATTCTACCCTTAATAAAAGCTCAGAGCCCATCTGTTTGCGGCTCCCAGGGTGTCTGGAGATGCAGCAAAACCTAAGGGGAAAGTCTGATTTCAAAATGTTCCAAAAATCAGAGCTTTTCAACACATACCTGAGAGAGAAATAACTATTCAATAGCTCTTATATTAGAAGTATGATCTTATGCTAGTTATGGCTGTAAAATTCTCCTGTAGATTTATATGGATATATTTACATATTTATAAATGAACATAACAAATTAGTATACTGAATTTATTAATATATATGAATATTTACAGATATCAATATAGAAAACAAATATATATAATATACTGGGCATATAAATATATATATATTGCTTTGATATATTAATGTTAATTTATATACAGCACAGTTTTAGTTCCATGTACTCTGTAACACTTATTTCAACCTATAAAAAGTTTCACTTCTATAAAGCAGCTCCATGTTGATACCTGTGGCCTTCAGCAGCTTTATTACCACTTTATTACAGCTGACTAAGCCAACGTGCTCCTTTCCTAGCAGAGATTTTTTTTTTTGAATATTATTTGCCAGACATCACCTGATTGCTCACTGCTCTGCCTCCTTTATTCAGCCCTTATCACAGGAACCTCAAGCAAACATTACTAAGAGGGATTAAAGGGGCAGAAAAGGTTCTGCTCAGTGTTTGCACTGGGGATATGATTCACGAATGTGGATAAATTGGGAATTGCCATGACCTGAAGCACGGCCCTGCGTTCCTTTTTCACCCTCAACCCCTCCAAAACCCCCCATTCCTCGAGCCACCACTGCTTTTAATTCACTTTAATTCATTCAGTTGTAACCAGCTGAAATCAGGGCCACCCAAACCGCTCTGCAACCCAAGCACCGCTCCAATTTCCGTCTCTCCCCGTCGATGGATGCGATTTCCTCTCGCCCAGCGCTCCCTTCGAGCCACCCCGACTCGAGGCCATCCATCCATATCCCGGCTCGTGGGGCGCCCACCAACCGGCAGCAACTTCCACCTGCTGCAACACTCCGTGACTTGGGTGTTGTGCAACACCCTCAGCAAACACTTCCTCATCTGGGGCCGGGAATAAAGCTCAGCCCGTGTCGCTCCCTCTCATTCACAGCCCAGCCCGGGAACGCGACATTCCCGCAGCACCGACCGACCCCTCCCCGGAGCAGCATGAAAATCCTCCTCCTTTCTGCGCTTTTCCTGCATTTTCTCCACCAAGGTACAGCGTTTTTTTTGGTTTGGTTTTGTTTTGTTTGAATCCTTTCCCTGGGCAGAACTCTGTATGAATTTTTAATTATTAACAGGGAGATA
>NW_020956317.1:230858-247659 GCF_003031625.1 Empidonax traillii | reverse complement strand
GTTTGGGGTTGTTTTTCTATTCAAATACAGGCTCTTGTGCTCTGAGGCCTCAAGAATTTCCCAGTTCACATGAAATGCCCTTTTGTGGGAGATGAAAGAGTTCAGGGCCATCTAAAACCTGCTGTTGCCTTGCCCCAGATTAACTTTGGCCGAGATTTTATTTGGGTTCAGAGCAGAAAACAAAAAGAAACGCTTTTCCTCAGCTCTGTATCTCCCCTCAAAGTTCTCACAACCACTGCAGACATGCCTTAAAGACCACTAAAAAGGGTTATGGGAGCTAAGGAATCACCTGGATTCCTTACCACCTTCAAAATTTAGTGCTCTCCCCCTTTATTTTACCTGGCTTTGTTCAAACACCTCCTCTAATCCTTCTGCTGTCACAACTTTGTACCTCCCCCCCGTCCAGTTAAAGAGGTGAAAGTGTCTCTATCATCAAGTTCTGACAGGATTATTTGAAACAGAGATCCAGCCTCATTCCAAACCTCTTGCATTGTGTAAGTTTATTTGCTTTATCTCCAGGCAGTCTGGACTTGCCTATCATGTGATAAGGTCTGGAGATCCCCCCCACATTTCACAGAGCTTTATAAATTAATCTGTGTCACCTGCACAGTGCAGAGGCAAAGGCTGCACTTGCAGAGCTGGTCTGGCATGTCAGGACTTGAGCTGCTCAGAGCTGGGGAGAGGAGCCCACAGGGCAATATTTGGACACCTGGGAAAGAGCCAGGTGGGTCAATTCATCCAAAATCCAGGTTGGAACAACCCTCTGGTGTCGGGTCACGACAGACCCCCGAGCACGAGGCGCAAGAGGTGCGACAGAAACAATCAGCCTGGAGACACAGGAAATAAGGTGTTTAATAAGTTAATGCTGGGCTTTCCTAAATATCCACCTGTCTGTCCCCAGGGAGTATGAGCAGGGAGGCACCTGCAGTTGAGAGCTACGAGATAGTTTATCCACGGAAATCGCGCTCGGTGCACAGAAGGAGCACACAGGTACCAGAGGAGAGATGGTTTCGTGGGGCTGGGAGATGGGGAGGGCTTTCTGGAGTCAGGAGACCCTTGGTTTTGGAGGCTGAGGGGACTTTGGAGCCAGATAGTTGATAGCTGACTCTCCAGTTGACCTGGAGAAGCGGTGCCATGCCGAGTGGAGAGGAGCTGTGAGGTGGGGCACGTGCAGTGACCGTCAGTGGGTCTTTCAGGACCTCAATCTCTGCAGAGATGTTGGCTCTGCCACCATTCAGATCATCGACGACCTCCAGACAATTCATTTTGAAGCAAATCAAAGCAAAGGCTTAAAAGCACTGATGGTTTTAGGCGCTTCCAGAGGGTGTTGTGGAAGTGTTTAAAGCTAAGAATTCACTCCAGCGCTTCCCCAAATAGCTTCTGATGGTAGGAGTGAACCTGCAGAGTGAAATGCCTTCCTCTAATTAAAAAATATGAGACACAGTGACCTCCTGCTTATCCTGGTACTGCCAGAGCTCTTGTTTTTGGTGGGAAGAGGAGGAAAAGAGCACGGGCTGGCAGGTCAGAAGTTAACAGGCAGTTAACAGGCAGTTCAGGCCAGAAGTTGTAGCAGTCCATATTCTAACACTTCAATCTGTTTACAGACCAAATATGTTGACACAGTGGAGTATGGAATCAAAGCCAGTGGCCAGGAAGTCGTGCTGCAGCTACGAAAAAATAAGTAGGTTCAGTTCAGCTCCTTCCTTGGGTGTTTTTCCTGCCTCTGAATGACTGTGGGGTGTCCAGGATACAAAAAAACCAGGATTTAGGGCCCTGTAAAACAGGGGTATTTCGGTAAAAACAACTTATTTCAGTGGCAGTGAAAGAAGAAAAGGGGGGAGAAGCATCATGGCACTGTTTTGGGAACATGAAATAAGGACTTGGACAGGAGACATTGCCATGGTGGAGTGACTTGCCTGTACCTCTGCTCTCCCATTTGTTTCCTAAATGGCCAGATCCTGGATTGTTTAATGTTTTTATGGTGTTCCCCAAGTTTTTCTGTGACCATGAATGGTCAGTGGCTTTTAAACTTGTAGCATGTAGTGACAGGCCAAGGGGGAATGGTTTTAAACTGAGATGCTTCTATATTTAAATAGCTATATATTAGATAGATAGACAGAGGTATTTACCTTAACACTTCTGGTGTTGGACTTGGAATAATCTAATATATCCTGGCATTGATAAAATGCTTCCTGGAAATGGAAAATGGGGAGAGTTCTCCTCCTTGGCTGCAGAAACAGGCATGGAAAAAGGCCAGAGGGGCAGGGGGCTTTTGTCACACAACAAAGAACACGAGGAGAAGCCCAAAATTGCACAGAACAGCACAAAATAAAGCCCAGCTGGGATTTTCTGGCTCCTCCACAATATTGAACGTGCAATCAGACAAGTCTGCATTAATAAGTGCTTTACAAAAGCCTGTGTAAATACGGTGGTGCCATAATCAATTCATGTTAAATATAGACTGTAATTAACTGCTTGCCCCTGTTTTAATCTAATCTAAATATTTGGAGTGGAGGGGAGGGAAAATATAATGGACTAAATCCCTTTTCTTTGAAGAGAAGTGGGATTGGGGCAGTTTGGGGCAGTGTTGCCCGAACGGAGGTGATGTGGATTTGCTTTGCTGCTGATTTTAGTTCCGATGCACAAAAGGCCAGAAAAAAGGATCAATATGCAATTACACATTTGCATTCAGATCTGCTGGGAGGTTAGAAATAAGAATTAAGGACTTTAATTGCCTTCTTCTTTAGAAGTCTCCCTTTGTTTGAGGAGGGACGAGGAAGGGGCAGAATTCCCCACCCCCAGAATTCCCCACCCCGCAGCTCTGCTTGCCCAGTTTTCTCGATACTAATAATAACCTGAGTAATTGTTTGAATTCCCCACATACTTGGTGTGTTGTGTAATCACCTCGTTTCTACCTGGGATAATAACCTGCCCTTGGTTGGCTCTTTGCAGGGATCTTTTAGGTCGAGATTACACTGAAACCGTTTATTCTGATGACGGTCGGCAAATAACAACAACTCCTCAGATCAAGGTAAATAAAGGAAGGCTTTTTCCCCTTGCATTTACAGTCTCGAGGTCCATACGATGGCCAGGAAATAATAGGAGATGTAAGACAGATAGGAAAGATTTTAAATCAAGCTTCTAAGCCTGCAAGGTAGGATGTGTCTGAAGGGACAGGGAAAGGGACACGGATTTATGGTGTTCTTGGATTCAGGGAAGAGAGGGGAGATAATTAATACCCTGGTGGTATTTTTCTGGGTGATTTGGGCCATGCATTTAAGAATTGGACTCGCTGATCCTGGTGGGTGTCCCTTCCATCTCCTGTGAAGATGGGACTCGTGGCTGGGGCAGAGCTGAGCGCAGTTTGTTCCCGTCAGGAATCAGCCCCACAGACACCACCTGTCCCCTCAGCGCTGATGAACAGCCTGTGAGTCAAACCCCTCCCTTCTGGCAGGACAGGGAGTGGAACCAGGGCCATCCCACTGCTTTCAACCTCCCCGCTGTGCCCTCCTGACCTCGCTGCTGGTTCACAGCCCGGGCCGGTGAGATCCCATAAATCCCCATTTCCTCCGGGCTCACCTTCCCACCCACGCTCAGCAGACGCACTCAGGTCACTCCAGGTGCTCTTCCAGTCTGTGACAAATCAGTTCTTCCACGCACACACAAAGGGGAGTCACCACAGGAAGCAATTTTTTAATTCACTCTGCACTGCTCGGGCTGATCTTCCACCCGAAGCTCCTCGTCCCGGCTCACCCCACGTGTTTGGACACTCGTGGGTGGGAACACAGAGCCTGGTTTTCTTTGTTAGCAGGACCAGGAGGATCTTGAGTGAAATAAATGTGCACAAAGATTTCTGGTTTGGGGATTTTTGGGGTTGTTGGGGTTTTTTCCCCCTCAATTTGTCATTGCTTTTTCCCCCCATTTGTCATTTCCCCCATTTGAAGTCTCTTTAATATAATACATGCATTTTAATCTCATTGAGGTTAATGCATTTAATTGCTGGCTTATTAAACAGCGTTTCCTTGAAATTTGGCCACAATAAAATTATTTGGTGTGGACTTTGTTTCAGCAGTTTGTGCTTAATTTGGAGCAGTGTGTGTCCATATTCTTATTTTTATGTGCTCTTTGTGTGTTGACCAGATCCCACCACAATTAATCGGTCACAATTTGGGCCACTCCGTGTTGAAGGATAAAAACAATGGTTATGGAATAATTTTTAAATTCATTTGAAGACCCTCCTAATGGGAGATTTCAGCCAGTGCAGTTTATGGTTGCTTGTCTTTTGAAATCACTGCCCCCAGGCCAGTTGGGTCAGTGGGACAAGGCCCAGTGTGACACTGGATTTTTCTTTTCCAAACAGGATCACTGCTTTTATGAAGGCCAAGTGGAGGGTGATGCTGAGTCCACAGTGAGCATCAGTACCTGTCAAGGTCTCAGGTAAGGGGAGCTTTGCTTCCCAAAGGCACAATAAGAATATATATTTTCCATATAAAAAGAATCAGGATGGAAATAAGTCATGTGATCTTTTATTCAGGCTGACAAGGAAACCACTTTACTGAAGAAGCAGGGAAAGAAAGGGGGGAAGCTCCTCAATTCCTTCCAGTATTTCAGCTTTTCATCTCAGCCAAGGATGAAAACACCTTTGAATTCCTCAAAAATTCACTCTTCAACCCCCTCTGTTAGCACAAACCCCAACAACTGAAATCAAATTCATTCCCACACCAGCTTCTTTTTGCTGACAGTCTCCTCCTCAGAGTCTCCACCGAGCACCCAAACCTTCCACCCCACTCAGCAGCTCGAATTTCTGATTGTCTGAGGGCTGCCAGAACATCCCAACGCTGCACCTGCCTGGGACAAACGCTCTCTTGAGCCAAAAAAAATCACAGTCCATCTCCTTTTTCAGTGGCTACTTTGAGACCCGTGGCCAGAGGTACCTCATTGAGCCCCTGGGAGCCTCGGACAGGGCAGAACACGCCGTGTACAAATACGAGGCCCTGAACCAAGAGCCCGTCAAGACCTGTGGCCTCACCAACAACACCTGGGAACAGGATTCCAGCGACCCCATCAACGACATCTTCAAATCCAGCAACAGCCCAGAGGTGAGGACAGGGTTAAACACAGCCAAAACTCGGATTTATGGCAGAGGAGGAGCCCAAATCCCACTATGCCTGCTCATTGCAGACAGTGAAGAACCATCAGGTTTTAAAAAATCAGAGTTAACCCCCTGAGTTAAACCCTCCTCCTCTACCAACAGGTGCCCATGTGCACCTTTACACACCTAAATACTTATTAATATCCAAGCTGACCTTTCATAATCATAATAATTTTAATATCTAACTGCTTCTTGTCTTTTAAAAACGTGACAGTCCCGCTCCAAATGACCTGACCAAAGAAATATCTTCAATAACTGATAGATTTGAAGTTGGAAAGACTGAGACTAAACCAGGCCATTTAAATCTCTTATTTCTTTAGATGAAAGAGTATCTGAAGGCAAAAAAATACCTGGAGCTCTACATAGTTGCAGACAACACCATGGTGAGTATTGGAATTATTTTCCAGGATAGATATTGCTTGTTTCTCTGGGCTCCTGCTACAGCTCCTTTGCTTTACCACTGACCTTGGGTGGGAGAAGGGTTTTGCAGCACCATCTTCTGTGGGATACTGATTTTCTGAGAAATCCCCTTTTCCCCTCTCCCTTTTCCTGACGTTCTGTGTTTACATTTTAGTACAAGAACCGTGATAAAGATGTTAATGCTATCAGACAGAGGATATTCGGAATAGTCAACTACATCAACACGGTAGGAGCCAACCAGTGACACTGAAATGCAGCTCTTTCCTCTTGCAAACGTCACAAATTTCCATTATTTTATGTAGGAATGAAAGAAAACTCAACTTCATTGTAATTTAAGAGGCAAATTTAACACTTGTGTGTGTGTTGTGCCTTCGGACACGAGATTTTTATAAAGAAAGATTTAAACTGAACATCCTTATCACTTGTTGACTGAAATCCCTCAAACAGAATAAACTGATCCTCGATTTCTTTAGCAAGCCAGGCTTCCTCCAAAACTGCTGGCATTTTTAAGCCTTTTTAAAGCTGATTTAAATGTAGGGGGTGGGATCAGAATTCAGGGTTGATTTTGGAAGGGATTTGTGGGCGGAAAAGCCGCAAGCGAAGAAAATCAACCCCTGAGCGGGGGAACAGGGCCCGAATTTTCTGAACCGAGTTTCTTCCCCAGGTTTACAAGGCCATAAACATCCACGTGGCTTTGGTGGGCCTGGAGGTGTGGACGGACGGGGACAAGTGTCCCCTGAGCAGGAACGCCGGGCTCACCCTGGACGCCTTCGCCAAGTGGCGCCGCTCGGACCTGCTCAAGAGGAAGAAGAACGACAACGCTCAGCTCATCACGTGGGTGGTGCCTCTCCTTGGGCCTTTAGTCCTTAAAAACTGCTCCCCAGCCACAGGCGGGGCTTGTAACTTGCCTGGATTTCATTGGTTCCGGCGCCGCTTCGTACAAATTTTAGGGCAAAAATTAAAATTAAAGTGTTTTTTTTGGGTGGTTTTGTTTTTGTTTTGTTTTGGTTTTTTTTCCCTGGAGAGGGAAAAGATTGTATTTTTAATTTGTTTCCTGATTTTATAGTTTTATTTTGTATTATTTATATATTATTTATATTTTTATATTTATAATGTAGTATATGTTATATTTATATTCTATACATTTATACTATATTTTTATATTATATTTAATATCTATATAATGTATTTTATATTTATATTACATTTACATTATATATTTATTTTTATTTTATACTTATTTTTATATTTAATATTTCTATTTATTTTATATTTTATATTTATATTATATTTATTATATCTATTATCTATACTGTAAATGGTATATATAATATAAATTATATTTTAATATATATTATATTTTAATATTGTATATTATATTTCCATAATAATATTTGAGATATGCATCACTTATTTAATATATATTATATCTAATATGTCCTTATATACTGTAGTAGGTCTGGGATGCAAACCAGAGCTGGCAGTGCTTAAACCTTGAGCCTGGTCAGGAAACACTTGACTTCAATCTGCATCGTGGTGACATCACTGACCCCACTCTGCTTCCTTCTCCTTTCCAGGGGCCTTGACTTTGAGGGGACAACGATTGGATTGGCCTTTCTCAAGTCCATCTGCAGTAATTTATATTCTGCAGGTATTATTCAGGTCTGATTGATTTTTATTTTATTTTTTTTTAAAGCCTTTTATGTGTGGTTTTTTTTGGTTTGTTTTTTTCTTTTTTTTTCTGAACCAACAAAGGCCATTGATGAAAACTGTTGGGTTTATGGCACTTTTTCATTTATATTCCTTATATATTTATATTATATTTAGTCTAGATATATCTATATACATCTATCCATATATATTCTACCTATATTCTATTTATATCTACATTATATACATTCTATTTATATCTATATAGATCTATCTATATACATTCTACTTATATCTATATTCTATTTATATTCTATACATTCTATTTATATCTCTATAGGTCTAGCTATATACATTTTGTTTCTATCTCTATTTATATCTATTCTATTTATATTTACTCTAGCTATATCTCTATAGATATATCTCTATCTCTTCTATTTATATCAATATTGTATTTATAGACAGACAGACATTCCCTAACCCAGAACCAGCAGCGGAACAGCTGCCCACAGGGATACACAATTTCCCTGGAGCAAACCTGTGCCGTTTCACCCTCCCCCCTGAGCTCCTCCCTGTCGTCAAACACTGACAGCAGCTCGTCCCTGTCCCCCCCTCCAGGACCACAGCAGGAACGAGATCGCAGTGGCAGCCACGATGGCCCACGAGATGGGGCACAACCTGGGCATGAGCCACGACACCGAGGCCTGCTCGTGCAGCGATCACATCTGCATCATGACAGACACCGTCAGGTGAAGGCCCAGGGTGGGGGGGCAAAGGGGCACTCTCAGAAGTTTCCGAAATTTTTGGCCTCTGAGATCTGCTAAATTTTATTTCTAGATTTTCCCCTTCATTTTGACATTTTGTTTCCACGTTTTAAATTTCGTTTGCCGCGTTTTCCCCCCTATTTATTTTATTAATGTATTTTATCCCTTCGTTATTATTTTTTTTTATTGTGTTTCCATCTGCTCTCTGTATTTGTTAATAGAGATAACTGGAAATTATGTTAACATTAATAGAGATAGTTGGAAAAATGGTTTGCAGCTGAGTTTTGGGGATGGTCACTTGGCTGATTTCTGTCACCAGTTGAGTTTTTCCCACTGTATTTCTCTCTCAAAGGGGATTTGTCCTCCTTGCCTACCCCAATCCCAACGTAAACCCTCCGGATCTCTCCCCGCAGCTCCTTCATTCCCAAGGAATTCAGCTCCTGCAGCCTGCAGAGCTTTGAGAAGTTCATGCTGGCTGAGATGCCGGAGTGTTTGACCAACGTGCCCGACCTGGGCAGCATCATCGCCCCTCCAGCCTGCGGGAACGGCTTCCTGGAGAAAGGGGAGGAGTGCGACTGCGGCACCCCCGAGGTACCTGCTGATGAAACAGCCCTTGGGAAAGGCAAAGGGGCTCAGCCAGGCTGGGCTCTGCCCCTCTCTGGGGCAGGGAGATCAAATCTAGCTGTAGGATTAACTGTGCTCGTCACCTGCGGTGTCCCCGCGGGGGGAAGGACGAGGCCCTGGTTTGTGGGGCTCTGGGGGACAGAGGAACTGAGAGTCACGCACAAAGCCACCCCCACGTCACTGGCCCAGCCAGTTCCCTGCCCCACTTCCACCAGCAGCAGCCCCACTCCGTGCCCTTCCCACGTTCTTCCCAGGGGCTGGGGTGGCTCCCTGGGAAATGCTTTCCAAGAAGCAAAGTGCAGGTCCAAGACCCCCCTGGTGAAGGGGCTGGGGGCAAGTGCCAGAGCTCTGGTTGTTGTTCTGTCCCAGGAGTGCACCAATGACTGCTGTGACCCCGAGACCTGCAAGCTGACCTCGGGGTCTGTGTGTGCCCATGGGGAGTGCTGTGAGAACTGCCAGGTGAGACCCCTCCCCACCCAGCCCTTCCTGGAGGAAGCAGGGACAGCTTTCGATGGGATCAGTCCCCTTCAGTTGTGCTGACTGACATAGCACTGTCATGGGATCACGGAATATCCTGAGCTGGAAGGGGCTCACAAGGATCAGAGTCCAACTCCTGACCCTGCACAGACACCCCAACAATCCCACCCTGTCCCTCAGAGCGTTGTCCAAACCCTCCTGGAGCTCTGGCAGCTTTGGGGGGCCGTGACCAAACCCTGGGGAGCCTGTTCAGTGCCCAACCACCCTCTGGGGGAAGAACCTTTCCCTGAGATCCTGCCCTGACACAACTCCAGCCATTCCCTGGGGTCCCGTCCCTGTTCCAATTCCCACCCACCCTTGCGTGTGATTCTGACTCTGAGGGCTGGCTTTGCTCTCCCATCCTCAGTACAAGAAATCAGGAGCAGTGTGCAGGGCGGTGAAGGACGACTGTGACCTGGCCGAGATGTGCTCTGGGAGCTCTGCCAGCTGCCCCTCCGATCGATTCCGGGTCAATGGGCACCCCTGCAACTTTGGAGAGGGGTATTGCTACATGGGCAAGTGCCCCACCAGGGACAGCCAGTGCAAGGCTGCCTTTGGGCCACGTGAGTAACACCAGCACTGGGATTGGGGTGTCCTGGGACAGGGAGAGAGAGAGAAGGAGAAGGAAAGAGAGAGAAAGAGAAAAAGAGAGGGGGAGGCTGAGACTACAAATCCTCCAAGACCTTTTGTAAATCAGGAACGGCATATCCTAGGTAAAAATAATCCCTAATTTCCACCGTGCAATAATTATATCTCACACGGCTGTTATTTTTATGTTTGGCACAGTTAATATTTCGATATTTTATTTCCCACAATTCTTGTTGCCGTGTCCCGGGCCGCGTGCGATGGGAACTCGGAGCACGCGATGCAGTTGGGTTTCCAGAGAAATGGGAAGTGGGGAGAGGATTCCTCTGTTGCACAATGGCTTCGAGAGGGCTGGGATGGAGCTGGGGAAGTATTTTTGGCCGCAGAAGAAGAGGAAATGTCTGCCTGTCAAATTAACATCCAAATTTGGTGTGTCTTTCTGCTGCTGACAGCAGTGTTCTGTAGAACCACAGAATGGTTTGGGTTGGAAAGGAGCTTAAAGATCATCTCATTCCACCCCCTGCCATAAGCAGGGACACCTTCCCCTAGCCCAGGCTGTTCCAAGCTGGCCTTGGACACTTCCAGGGGTGTGGCAGTCACAGTTCCTCTGGGAATTCCATCCCAGCTCCTCACCACCCTCACAGGGAAGACTTTCTCCCCAATATCTAATTTAAACTGCTCTTTTTCATTTTAAGCCCATTCCCTGTGTCCTGTCCCTCCATCCCTTGCTCCAAGTCCCTCTCCAGCTCTCCTGGAGCTCCTTTAGCCACTGGAAGAGTCTCTCAGGTCTCCCTGGAGCCTTCTCTTCTCCAGGCTGAAGTGCCCAAGACTCACCCAGTAAAATCAGCAGGCAGGGCCATTTCCTGAGCAGGTGAAGGCAGCGGAACACTCTCAGCTCTCCCAGGCAGAGCTCCCAAACTCACTCCAGGGCCTTTTCCTCTCTCCCAGAGGCCACGGACGGGGCACCCTCCTGTTACCTCATGAACCACAGGGGGCTCTACTATGGTTACTGCAGGAAGGAGAAAGGGAGCCACGTCCCCTGCAAGAAAAAGTAAGCCCTGTGTTCCAGAGTTTGGGATTTGGGAAGGAAAAAAAAAAATAACAAAAAACCAATTCCTGCTCCAGTGAAGAGACAAAATCCAGGCCCACCCTAGTTTAGATGTCCCCTCCTGTTCACTCTACTGGGAATGCCAGTTCTAAGAGAATCAGGTTTGGATCACAAGGGGAAGGAGTAAATGTGGGCAGAGGTGTGTGCAGACCTGCTGGACAGGATGAGAATGTGTGTGTGTGTGTGTGTGCAGGGAAACTGCAGGGAAGGGATTTTGGGATAGGGAATGTGCACCTCAGAAGTTAAGGGATACCAGCTAAACACTTGTTCCTGCACATCACTCCCCAGCAAGCTCAAGAGGAATTAAGAACCTGTCACCTGCTCAAACCACGCAACACCACAAGCCCAAGTTCCCCCCCTTCAGCTGTTTACTTGGAATTCAAGCTGGATGTCCTTGTTTGAACAGCTCTTCTTCTCCTTCCAGAGACAAAATGTGTGGGAAGCTGTTCTGCTCCGGAGGGAGGGAGATGCCTCGGGAGGGGAGCCTGGTGACCTTTGATTCCTGCAAAGCAAGTTTTTCTAAAACTGGAGACGAGGACCCCGGGATGGTTCTGGATGGGACCAAGTGTGGCAATGGGATGGTTAGTAGGGAGTAGCTTTTCTTTGTATTTTTTCCTCCTTTTTCAGCCTTTTTAAACAGAGAAGGCTGAGCTGGCACCAGACTTTCTCTACATCTACCCCAAACCAGGAGCAAAGCAAACAGGAACTTCCATAATTCCAAATTCCTTAGGCTGAGCTGCTGCCTCTTTTATTATTTTCCTGACACAAACACACATGGCAACAGAAACCCCCCTTTATAGGAAGGGTTAGAATACCCCAAATGTATTACTACATCTAATGATTCCCATCCTGGATGTGCCAGGAATCTCTAAGTGCTATTATTCCTAATTTCTTTCCTCTGTCTTTCTTCTTGGAAGGGGAGGGATGAAGGATCCAGGAGGGGTGGGAAGCAGTGATGTCTGTGCTGTAAAACACCCAAAGCTCAGCTGGGTGTTACCAAACCCCTAAAGGGGGTTTAAGTGATTTCCAGAGGTGTTCCCACGTCTCCTTGTGCTCTTCACCACTTCACCTCTGCACCTTCTGGAAGCTCTGAATCCCTCTGGGAACCTTTCCTTTCAGGTGTGCAGCAATGGAGAGTGTGTCTATGCTGAGGACGTCTTCAGATCAACCAACTGCTCTGCCAAGTGTTCTGGACACGCTGTAAGAGCTGAGATTTGTTGCTGTTCCCTTTAAAACTCCCCAAAAAACGATGCACATCAGCTGCACACCTTATTGCTGATGGCACTCAAGTCACTGGGAGAGGAATTGGTAAAAATTGGGGACTTCCCAGAGCCCCCCAGTGACAATCCCAGCTTCACTCCCCTTTCCAAGCTGAAGGTGTTTGTCATTCCCCAGGTGTGTGACCACGAGCTGCAGTGCCAGTGTGAGGAGGGATGGGCACCACCCACCTGTGACAGCTCCTCAGCCTTCACCAGTAAGCGCTGCATGGCCACGCTTCTTACACCACTAATTACATCCCCCACTGCCTCATCCACGTGTTTTCTAAACACTTCCAAGGGTGGGGGTTCCACTGCTCCCCTGGGCAGCCTTAACACCTCTTCCACTGAAAGAGGGAGAAGACTTTGTGGATAGATTTCCATCTGTCTGGGAAAAAAAAAATACACAACCAGCCTTTATTTTATTTATAATATAAACGTGTTTGTCCTCTCCCCACACTCACCAGAGCACCATCAGCTCTGAACATCAGGGTTTGGTTGAAGGACAGCTGTGAAGGAAACCTCACTTGGGGATCTCTCTCCAAGCTCAGGGATTCTGGGATGTTTAAGGACGGTCTGTTGTCTCTCCCTGGCAGGCATTGCCATCGTGGTGGGGGTGCTGGCTGTGCTGGCTGTCACAGCGACTGCAGCCGTGCTGCTCATCCGCCTCCGAGTGGCCAAGGAGAGGTAAAGCCTTCCCTACTGACCGAAAAAAAAAAAACCCAAAGCAAAGCCAAGGAATACCTGGATGGGTTTAACTTCGAGTTTTCAAAGGGGGGGAGGGGAGGGATTAGAAACTGAAAAGCCGAGGAACTACTCGAGCTTTGCTGAGCTGTTCCAGTATTCTCATATTTGGGAGAGGATGGAGATTAGAAATGCAGGATTAATCAAGATTAGTCCTTAATAAATGAGATAAAAAAGCAGGGCTGTGGCTCTGCAGTAAGGCAGGCATTCAACTGCAAGTCTATTTATCATATTTTCACGGTGTGAAATATTTTACAGCCACCAGAACAGGAGGGGACCTGGAGCCACCAACCAAGTCTTTGTGGATCAAGAGCAGAGGTGCAGGGAACACCCAGGCCTGGCAGTGCCCACCCAGAAGGTGAGGGCAGGGGGGGTGCTGGGACCAGCTGGGTCTCACTGGGACTGTCCCAGCCACCAAAACCCATCAGCCAAAGTGGGCTCCTCTTCCTCGAGGGTCCCAAATGCTCCTCCAGGGCTGAGAGGACGATTCTGGGAATGCCAGCAGGGATTGGGAGTGGGGAAAGCAGGGGGCACTGAGGCCCTGAGTGACCTGGGTGCAGTAAAAGGGACACAGGGCTCCATCCCATGGTATTTTTCCCCGTTTGCAGGCGAATGGGAAGAAACTCCTGCTCCCTGTGCCTCCACCTCAGGAGAACAAACCCCAGCTCCAGAGTGTAAGTACTGCCAGGGAGTGTCTCTGCTTTCCTGGGGGAGACATTCCAAACCAGTGACCATCTTCCCCCAAAGGCTGGGGAACCCCTGAGCTGCAGCCAGGGATTTCTTCCACCAGCCACATTCCCACGGGGAACACAGGCATGCACAGTGGGGGTAGAGAGTCAAGATGTTTTATATCCTGTTTTTTTTCCAGCCTGCCTTAAGGCCTAAAGGTCCCCCACCTCCTGTTCCTTCCACCAAACCAGGCTCATCTCACACAGAGGAGAAGTTTGTAAGTACAGCCCTGCACTTCTCACACCTTTCCTCAGAGTAGCAAATGATTGCCAGATACCCAATTTCCAGTTTCTGGCCGTGATTTAAGGCAAAAATTAAAACTCACAGCCATTCAAACCACATGTTCTTTAAGTAAAGAGTCGCCTTTTTGACCACAAACTGCACCAGATACTCTTTATCTGTGCCAAGGAGTCCTCTCAGCCATCACTGTGTCCTCTCTCAGCAGCACAAGCACAGGGGGTTGAAAGCCACAGGGATTTGGGGTGTCAAGGCATGCAAATGAAGAACAGATTTGCTCCTCCAGGTGTCTGGGATGGTCCCTGCGTTGCAGAGACCTGCTGGGCTCTGCCCTCAGTGTGTATTTTGAATTGTTAAAAAAAACCCTGGAAGCCAGAAGAATGTGAATATTTGTCATTAATAAACCCAGGGAGATGAATCCACTTCCCCTGAAGCATTTCCACTAGGAAATGTTGCAGTAAATACAGGGGAACACCTGAGGTTTGTGGAGGTTCTGCAGCTGCTCAGACAGGAAAACCCAGAGACATTTAAACTCCTTTTTTTTTCCAGGCACCGGAGAAAAAACCTCATCTGCCAGTCCCCAAAGGCAAACCTGCACCTCCACCAAAGGTAACTAACCCAAGTTCCAGTGGGAACTGCAATCCTTTTGGGATGTCATTCCTTGAAACAGCCCCAGGCACCACCTCTGATGTGTGATTTAACTCCTTCTTTTCCACCCAGGCTTTGAAACCCCCAATGGATCCCCGGGTCTGAAGTTTCTGACACAGGGCTGACATTTCCAGGATCATCTTCCTCTTCTCCTTCCAACAACAACAACGGACTGGCAGCTGCTTGGAAAGGAAAGGGTTGGACTTCAAGCAGTGAGGAACACTGTGGTGATGCCACAGAGCTCCTGCCCAAGAGGAGAGGAAGCACAATCACTTATTTGCACTGAGGTGTGGACTTGGGAGTGGGTTACAAAAGCTGCTTTAGCACATCCCAACTCCTGGGCCGGCACCCACACTGCCCTTCTGGGCACAGACCTGAGGGGCTCAGGGAATGTGAACTGTTGGCTTTGTTCTGCTCCATTTTTGGATCTCCTCCTCTCCCTCCTCCACCACCCACCAGGCCTTCTTTTCAATCACATGCCAGTGATTGATGCCAGTGCTGGAGGAAGACAAACCCTCCCTGCCCTCTGGAGAGGAGTTGGTGTCCTTGAGGTCTGAACTAGGCGTGGCATGAGTGAGATGACCTGCTGGAGAAAGGAACTCGCCCTGGATTCAAAGTAGTCAAGGTTTTTATGGAGTTTCCAGGGAGAACTGGATTTAGGTTTGGAGCAGGATCACAATCAGAGCACGGATCCAGCTGGGTACACTGGGACTCAGGAAGGCTGTTCCCAGCCCTTGGGCTGGTGGCTTTGCTGCCAAATTCCCAAATTCCTGTTATTTCCAGTGACCCTCACTGAGCCCTCACACTTCAGACCCACCATCTCTGATACAGAAATCCATTTAAAACTCCAATTTCTCCCCTTGGCCTGGGCTTTGTCTGAGTTTTCCAAGCCCTGCAGAACACAGGTGTGATGGAATTCCAGTCTGGTTTGAGGAGGGAGGTATTTTGGATTAGGATGAACGTTACTGGAAGAGCAGAGCTTTCTTCTGCTTTGGATAATTGCTGCTCTATTTGAGTCAGGAACGGATTTGAACCTGTATCTGTGTTTGACTGTGGTGTAAAGACTCAGAACTTATTTTTTATGAACTGTAATTAATGCATTGACAAAGATTTCTGTATTAAAGTGTTCTCTCTAAATGGGAGGGGGTTGCTGTATTTTTTAAAAAAGAGTATTCCCAGGTGTAGTCAAAACTGCCAAGTTAGCTAGTAAAGAATTTAAGTTACAATGAGCTTGTATTTAAAAAAAGGGGGATTTAAATGATAAGATACTCCATCCCAACTTTTCTGCCACCTTAAAATCCATTTCTTCCCACTTTCCAACCCTTGTGAGCGCTCCAGAATTTTCCAAGGACGGAGAGATTTGAAGCAAGTCTAGAGAACTGCTGTTTCTTCATTATCTTCCTCAGATTCAACTCCCAAACCAGGGAGTTTGGGCTGCCTTTTCTCCTCCAGAATCCCAGTCCTCTGACCTCCCAAATACCTGAACACTTGCAGTGCCTCCCAAACGTCCCCTTTCAGCACTGACTTGAAGTGGAAACTGGAGAAAAAAATGCATCTATTTTATACATCATTTATTATCCCCCGATAATTTATTATTATACATGATTTATTGTTACCCCTGGGTAACAATAATTTATATCTGGAATATAAACAGCTTTCCTTGGCTCCAACAGCCCGGGACAGGTGCCAGCCCCTCCTGCCTGGGAGGACACATCGTTACTCGCTGTGTTTGTGCAGCCTCTTGTTCTGTTATACAAACGTGACATCTGCTGTTAAAAACCCTCCACTGCAAGAGGGGAAAGAGGATAAAAATACATAATTTATTGGTAATCTGCTGTGCAGGAGCCACGGGACCCTTCCCTTGCTCCCAGCCCTAAAGAAAAGCAGTTTATGGTTGGTTTGGGGGCTGGGTCTTTTTTTTTTGCTGTGATGCTGCTCCTCCATCTACCAAAAAAAAAAATCTCTTTTTTCCCCCCCCCGTTGCTTTTCAATCCCTGAATTTATAGAATTAAAGATTTACAGAGTGGTTTGGGTGGGAAGGGACCTGAAAGCTCACCCAGTGCCAGGGGGGACACCTTCCACCCCCCCAGGCTGCTCCAACCTGGCCTTGGGCATTTCCAGGGATGGACAATCCACAACATTCCTGTTCCATCTTCCCACCCTCTTTCCCCTCCCTCCATCCCTCCCCTGCTTCGGTGCCAACAACCCCTTTACCCCCCTTTACTCCCCCCAAACCCAACCCTCGCTGGGCACATCTTCTGGGGGGGCTTCTTACCCACCCCGAGCCATCCCAACAGCCCCGGAATTCCTGCCGATTCCTTGGGATTGTCCCTCTTTCCCCCGCAAATTCCTAACGCTGGCCGTTAGA
>NW_020956317.1:222472-230117 GCF_003031625.1 Empidonax traillii | reverse complement strand
TTTTTTTTTTTTTTTTTTTTTTTTTTTTTTTACTTCCCCTCTGCCTTGTAGCATTGTGTTAATCATCACCTTCTGGGCAAAGAAGTGAAGAAAAGGCTTCAGGCTGGACCCACTGATGTGCAAATCAGTGGGAACTCCCGGGAATATTGAAGATTTCCTCGCTGACAGTCCCTGAGAGGTCAGAGCTCGCTGGTTGTCTGCCACCAAACTGGGCTTGGTGGTCCCCCAGCAAATGGTTCTTACCCGTGGCAGCCTTTGCCACAGGCTGATAATTGAGGAACTGTAGGATGTGGAATATCCTGAGTTGGAAGGGGCCCACAGGGATCATCCAGTCCAGCTCCTGGCCCTGAGGAGGGGAATAATCCCACCCTGTGCTGAAATGTGAACCTCAGCCATCAGCCACCTCACGTTATCCACCACCACGGGCTGAGAAACGCCATTAATCATCAGATTATTGACTGATTAATTAATATGGCGTTGCTAAAATGCTTCTAATCCTCCTCTGGTGCCCAGGAAACAGGAGGCCTTGGGAGAGGAGGAGGGTGGTGCCAGCATTTCTCCTGGTCCCCCATCACTTTAACCACTGAAAAGTGGCAGAGAGATGAACAGGCTGTTCCTGACATTAGAGCCATAAATAATTCCACAAAAGACACGGCCCTGGCCTTTAAGAAGGTCTCAGGGAAAAACAGGGGAGGCTGAAATATTGATGGATGTGTCTGTGAGAGCTGTTAGGAAAAAAGGGAAGTGCTTTCCATGGGATTGGTGTGAGCCCCCAGCACCGGGATGAGGTGTGGGGGGGAACCTTGGCCATATCCTGATAAAAAAATGTGAGGGCACAGCACCAAGGAACAGCATGAACAAGAAAAACACCACCATTTCAACAGGACTTCAGGAAATGGGGGCCAAAATCCTCCTTAAACAGGCAAAAACTGTGGTGAAAGCACGGAGAGCTTTCCCAGCAGGAGTCAGAGCAGGTGAGGACAGAGCTCAGGTGTGTTCCCCCCGGGCTGCAGAGACAGAAAACATCTTCCCTCCACCTGTTAGTGCATGGAGAGAGAAATGAGCCTCTCCCTGCCATCCCCTGCATCTATTTTTTTGCGTGTCCTGGAGTGCACTGGAGAAATGTGTTTTCCATGTTCCATTTCCCAGCCACGTCCCCGGCTCCCACCGGCGGGCACGTCACGTCCCAGCGCTGCAGAGATGGTTCTACACCAGCCACGCTCCCAAAATCAGGCCACCCCCAGAAATCCCTCCCACCCCACCCCCAGAACCCCACCAAAGGCTTCATGGAAAAAAAAACAAACCATGAGATGCCTTGAGTAGAGAGGGAACAACCACCTTTGATCAAAGGTTGGGCTTGATGACCTCGGAGGTCTTTTCCAACCTTAATAATTCAGTGATCCTACAAAAGGGTCCTGGTTTTGTGGGGTTTTTAAGGTTTAATGGCAGGAATGACTTGCACATACATATAAAAAACCCTGCTGCTGCCACCTCTCAGCACCCAGGGAGTGATGCTTTGCTGGGATTGATCTTTGTTGGACAATCCTTAAACTGCAAAGGAAAACAAATAACAGCTCCAAGTCCTTAAAAAAAACAAAACAAAACAAAACAAAACCAAAAAAAACCCAAAAACCAAACAAATAAGCAAACAAACAAACAAAAAGGGTTATGGGGGGAGATAAATTATTGTAACATTTGGGTTGGAAAAGCCCTCTAAGACCATCAGGTCCAACCATTCCACCACTGTCCCATGTCCCCAAGTGCCACATCTTTTAAAACCCTCCAGGGATTGGGGGATTCCATCACTTCCCTGGGCAGGACAACCCTTAATATCCAACTTAAACCTCCCCTGGCACAACTTGAGGCCGTTTGCTCTTCTGTTACTTGGGGAGAAGAGAAGCCCCAGTGGGAACCCTGAGCCTGGTTCACCCCACCCCAATCCCAGAGCTCTGGATCTGCAGTGAATTTTTTCCTGCTGGAATCAGCTGGGTGTGCTTTGCAGGCACGTACTGAATGGAAAAAAAAAAAAAAAAGAAGAAAAAAAATCAGCCTGAAATATTGATGAGCCAAGCGCAGAGAACAGGCAGGAGAAGATCTCCAAATGAGGACAGGCAACCTCAGGCAGCCCTGCTGGAACCATCCCCCCTCCTGGCCAAAGTACAGGTGGGTTCAGTGAGGATGAGCTGGCCCAGAGGTGCTGGGAAGGACAACTACTGGATTGCAGGTGTTGGGGTTGTGGGACACATCAGGAGCCTGGGCTGGTTAAACCTTCCAGGCTGGCACTGGAGCTTCTCAGCGTTTTTAACACCCCTGTGCCAAAAGCAGCCTCATTCCTAAGGCAAACTCCTGCAGGTCTGAGCAGGACAAAGCCCACAGGAAAGGGGGAGGGAAGGAGAAAGGGGTCTAATGGTGCACTTATCGATATATCTCAGCTTCTGTCTAGACACCATAAACCACAGACTTCCCCCTCTGCCTGATAAAACCTGACCCCAAACTCGACAGATTTGATTTAACTTCGGGGTGGAAAGATGAAACCTCAGCCAGAGAGGAGCAGGGCTCTGATTCCACCCCCACACCACGGCTTTGGTTCCCCCTGAACGATCGTGTTCCTGATCCCACCCCTCCTCCTTATTCATGGCACCACTTCCCTGCCTTAAAAAGCCACCCTGGCATGGCTTTGGAGCCGTTTACTCCATCACTGCCCTCGTTAGGGACGCTGCAATCGGGACAGCGGTGCCTTCTCATCACTTATTTAAAGACGTGCCAGGCAGCACAGGCACGAAATGAAACATATCCCAAATTATGACCGGTGGGAAAAAGAGAGAGAGGGGGAAAAAATTACACATGTACATCTCCTGCCCACCTGCAGAGCATCCTCCAGCACACGGAGGAGCAGCAGAGAAGCTCCAATATTAGTTTAAAAAAAATTCACGGGCCGGCAGCTGCAGAAATAAGACCTGTTGTGTCACTCCCTGGTGAGGAGAGGTGGCACCTGCCGGGTTTGTTGCACCCACGCCTTGCTGGGAAAGATTTTTGGGGAGAGGGGACTGCCTGGGAGCTGCAGAGCATCGCTTGCTCCGAGGGGTTTTGGCGTGTTTGGCGAATTATTTCTGCAAACCGCGCAGCAAAGGCACCTCAGACCTCCAACCAGGAGCAGGAACATCTGCAGGGTTTGACTCTTTCCTCCTGGGCAGCACCCACAGCCCAGTTCCATCCCTGTCCCTGTCCCTTCCCCAATCCCTGTCTGGCCCCCAACCAAAGCCTGTTTTGCTATTTTTTACTGGAACACTTAAAACTCCACTTTCTGCCTGAGCTTGTGCTGAGCTGCCTGCTGGCCAATAAATACAATCACACTTAACTTAATGGGCAGGACACCAAAGCCCAAAGCTTTTATTTTCATTAACCATCATTAGAAGTGGCATGTCTTTTATCAAATCTGTCTCCAATATTCACTTTATTAACGAGTCCATCAGCCCCAGACTGTTTAATGCAGTCTGCAAGGACAGGCAGGGAATTGATATTAAACACTTCAGCAGGTGGGGACAGAACCTCCTGAAAAAAAAAAAAATAAATGTATTCAAACCCTTCTTTGGAAAGGATCTCGAAAGGACAAGAAAAGAAATTAATAATTCAAAGTATGGGGTGGGGGGAGGAGGGATTATTTTGCAAACAGGAAGAAGAAATGACCTATTTTGGTTAAAATAAATAAATAAATAAATAAAACACTTTACTTGGCAAGTAAAGAACTGCCAGGCTTGGGGGATCTGCCTGGTGTTGTGTTCACCTGCAAGGCCAGGACAAAGGATGCTTTTCCACGAGCTCAGCTCTTTGGGAATTGCTGAGCTGCACCCAGGCAGTGCCGTGACCTTTGGAGCCCCCCCCTCCCTTTAAACAAGCTGTCAGGAAAAGGGGTCATTTTCTGTGCCATCAGCTTTTGAACGAGATGCCAGTGGCGTTTTTTTGGCTGGAAAAGAAGACTTTTTTGTGCCTCAAAGCAGCAGAAAAGGCTGCAGGGAGGGTTTTTGGTTGGAGTCAGGGAGAAAAGGGAAGGAGCATCAGCACCAGGATTGTTTTCTGCTCAGTCACCCCTGGGGAGCTGCAAGTATTAATTTATTCGGTGTGATATTAGGAAGATATTAGTAACTGGTCTTATCTGCAGGCCTTGGTAAATATTAGGAGTTAATAAGGATGCATTTCAATTAAAACCACACAACACCGAGTCCTTTTGACCCGCAGCAAGGGGAGGGAAATCCTGCAGAGCTCGAGCTGGGAGTGGCACCAGCTGGCCAAGCTGAACCCTGGGGGTCTCTCCACAGCTCAGGGGGTCTCTGCAGGGAGGGAACCCCCAGGGGCTTCAGGAATAAGTGCAGAATCACCCTCGTTGTGACCTCTGCTTGTCAGGAGGGGCTCAGCTCACTGAGATAAATCCCTGCTTAAGTGCTCTGCTGAGACAGAGGTGGCCAAGCAGGAGAGCAGCTTTATCTGCTGGTCCCTGGTCACTGCAGCCTTTATCCAGCCTGGGAATCATCGCCAGGAACAGCCTGACAGCCCAAGAGTTTCCAGTGTCAAACCAGCAGCAGCTGCTGCATCATTTCCAGCTGCCCCTGACCCTCTGGTTTTATCTATTTATTGAATTATTCGAAGCCAGGGCTGCACAAACCAACTTCATATTTTGAACAACAAGTCTCATTGAAGCCCAGAATGGATTTCCCAGCTTGGAAAACATCACTGTAGGATTTCACAGCACTTCCCTCCACCTTCTCACTGTTTTTTTTTTTTTTCTGTCAGAACAAGGAGAAGGAGCAGCTGAACATTCCTGGGATGGGGATGGAAGCAGAGTTTTCCCAGACAGCCTCACACCTCTCTCCTGGCAGATGTTTGGGCCCTGACAGGGATAACACAGCAGGCACAGCAGGAGGGAAAGGGCTCCAAGCAGATGGGGTGGGAATATCGGGTTTGACGAGGCAACGGTCCTCGAAGGGGGGGGTTGGAGCCAAAAATGCTGCAAAGGTCAGGTCGTTCAGAGAGAAATCTTAAAAGGGGAAGTTCTAAACCCGGGCAGAGAGAGAGAATGCCACTGTAAGGAATTATTCACCTCCCTGAAGCACCCCATTATCACCAGCAAGTGTGTCTCATTCCCCCAGCAGGATTATCCCACCAAGTTACATCCCTATTACAACTTCTGGAACAAAAAGAGGGGTCCAAATAACCAAGCAATTCTTTAACACTACCCAAGATCTTTTCCTTTTTGAGGCACCCAGGGAGAGACAGCATTTCAAGGCAATCTCGTCCTTCTTACACGAGAATAATAAAAAAAAAAAAAGGAGAGAAGAAAAAAAAAAATTACAATGTGACCTCCAGGCACGCTCCTCTTATGTTAACCTGCTTTATTTTCAGAAAGGCTGACTCTGCAGAAAGCTTTGTTGGAACATTCCCAGAGGGAATTGGAGATTACAGTGGGACAGCTGAAATGTCCTGCTGCCAAGACAAGCAATTAAGAAAAACTAACAGAAAAAAAAAGAAAAAAGAAAGGGGGAGGAGTGGAAAAAGCATCATCAAGAAACTTCGTGTCAAGGTTAAAAATAACAGATGGATTAAATGGAACCACACTCCAATTACCTCCTTTAGAAAAATTTATGGCCCTTGATTCCAGAGGGGAGAGGGATGAGAAACGACCCAGACAAGCACAGCAGGCTTGTTTCCCCATAATATTTGCTCTGTGTTCTGCATTAATCAAAAGCCTGTGGACACCCAGCAGACAAATGGCAGCGTTTCCCAACACCCCTGTTCCAAAGGCCCCCTTTTAATTGGCAGCAATTTGAGTGCAAAGCTCTGCCAGGCGAGTCAGGATGAAAAAAACCCACTTTGCTCCGTGAAAAAGCCGCTTTGCTCGTGGTGCCAGAGGCAGCCTGGGCTGGGGGGGGTGCTCTGGGGTTGGTCCCCCCACCCTGCAACTGCCTCCTGGACCCTCAATCTCGTCTCCCCCAACCCTCAGATCCTCCTGATCCCGCTGCCCTCTCCCCCCCAGCCCTGCAGACACAGCCCTGCACCAGCCAAGCCGCGCTCAGCATCTTCCTGTCCCCCCCAAAAGGGACAAATGACGTCACGTTTCCACAGCCTGACCTTCTAAACCGCTTCCCACTCTCAAACGCTGCCAGAACAGCATTTCCTCCCCTCAGAACAGGGGGCAAAGAGAAACCTGCTGATGTCAGGAATTAACGTGAAATACTCCACGGGCAGAGGAAGGTACAGATGTAAATTAATTCTGAATAATGTATCATAAATCATGGATTACCCCCTGAATTTTCTGCATTGCAGCTGAATCCTCGCTATAACTCACTGCACTGCTGCCTGCAACTCCAGCTGTTCACTGAATTATTAATAATCTTAATGGGCTTTAGAAACAACATTTTAATTAGAAGTTAACGACCATCGGCCAAATTTGGATCCTGAAAAAAACACAGAAGCGTTTCCAAGCTCCTGAACCAGCTGTGGGAGGATTTACCCCGGAAAGGTGATGGATGACAATCCGCAGGGACGTTGGTAACGCTTGAACCAGGGCTCAGACTGGCAGGGAAACCATCCCAAATGTTCCAGCCCCTTAGTAGGACAGCACAGCCTCGTCCTACATTCCAACACTCCTGACAGGCTCTTGAAGGTTGCAGAGATGAGTGTGAGACAGAAGGTCCGGCCTTCTGCACCGGGAGAGCTGAATAACAAGAGCTGGCACCGTGGCCCAGCCCCAGGGAGGACGTGGTGGTGTCAGAATGTTGTCAAATACTCCCAAGTCGCTCTGCCAGAGTCCTCTCCCTCGCAGGCAATCTGGCAGGTTGTTAAAATTCCCAGGCAAAGCTGACCTAACACATGTTCAGGCTGTGAAATCACATAAATTCACCCCCCCTCCCCTCCCCTCCCTTCCCCTTCCGAGTGAATTCTTACACTCTGTTATTGCCACAAACCCAATTACACTTATTGACTAAACATCAACCTGCAGGTCCCCGTCACAGACACGGGAGGGGGGGAGGATTTCACCAGGCTCAGGTAGTGTTGGCTCTGAGAAATCTTAATTACAGCCCAGGGCAGAGAGGATCGATTCGTCCCCAACGTTCTGGTGGGTGGCAGGGAAGGTGACAGCCTGCAGAAGGAATGTGCAGCCCAGAATTTAGTTCTTGGGTGCTGCCTCAGCTCGACACTCTGCTGCATAAACAGCCCCTTTGTCTGCGGAAAATGGGGAAAAAAAATTAAAATTATTCCTGCTTGGAAGGAGGCTGAGCCTGGGTTGATGCAGCTCCTGGAGAGGAGGGCAGCAGGGCCACAAAGATTAGGGGGGAATGCATCACTTTGTTGGCTTTCTTTCCCCCTTTTAATTTTTTTTTTTATTTTTTTTATTTTTATTTTTATTAAAGAGATTGAGTGATTTCTCCAGTAAAGGCTTTCTTTCCTTGTCTCAGCTGAAGCCACCCAAAGTGGGCAGTCACTCAGCTGAAAAATCACTTTAATTCAGAGGTTTTGGCTGCGATTTTTTTTTTTTTACTCTCAGCTCTTGCCTCTTTGTGAGCCAGCCCAGCCAAATGTCAGCTCTGGATCTCCATTGATTAATGCTCTGCTCCCACGGCTAATTTTAGCACGTGGTTAAACGCTGGTA
>NW_020956317.1:220095-221249 GCF_003031625.1 Empidonax traillii | reverse complement strand
GTGGGCAGTCACTCAGCTGAAAAATCACTTTAATTCAGAGGTTTTGGCTGCGATTTTTTTTTTTTTACTCTCAGCTCTTGCCTCTTTGTGAGCCAGCCCAGCCAAATGTCAGCTCTGGATCTCCATTGATTAATGCTCTGCTCCCACGGCTAATTTTAGCACGTGGTTAAACGCTGGTAAACACAGCAGAGATATTTATAAAACAACCCCTTACAACCAAAGGCTTTGTGTATTTACA
Organism: Empidonax traillii; assembly: GCF_003031625.1. NCBI lineage: Eukaryota > Metazoa > Chordata > Aves > Passeriformes > Tyrannidae > Empidonax > Empidonax traillii. The sequence goes on along the minus strand of NW_020956317.1, from coordinate 221,011 downwards.
CAGCAAAGGACACACGGGGTGGGGAAAAAAACAGATGATTAAATGGAGGGGTCTGAACACACAGGTTGCTCGATTAGGAATGATGGGAAATCAAATTATAGCCAGGAATTAAAACAAATTATATTCCCAGCCCTCCAAGATCCAGCCCAGCCTTTGACCAAATCCCACCTTCCCACCCAGCCCAGGGCAGGGAGAGCCACGTCCAGTCCTTATGGCCGAATAAATCCACTGGAAAACACAAACCAGACCAACCAACCAAATATTTACCTCAAGCAATAATCCTAAATTACCTTTTGTGTTTCCCAGCAGCTGTGGGACAAAACCAACCCTCAGACAAGCTCATTTCCCCCTCCCCCCCCCCCAACTCTGCTCCTGCTGGATTTTCAATTTGCACACATTTAATAACCAGACAAGGATCCATTGGGAAAGAGTTAAATCACCTGCCATTAGTTACTTATTGATTTACCAGCTGGAGCAGCAGGGCATGAGGAATAGACTTCTTGCTTTCCACTGGCCCATAAAATTGCAGCAATAATCTAGAGCAACGTTTCTTGGAGCTTCCACGTGTTCCTGGAGCTGTTCTGGAGACTCTCCCCCACCTCATCCCATCGATGAGCAGTTTAAAGGATAACAAATACCCATTTATTCCCCACTTAGCAGCTGCCAATGCCAAAGAAGCACAGACAGGAGTATACTTCCCTCCTAAAATGACCAGAGGAATCACTCTTGCTATCAAAGGAAGGGGGGGGGGGCACAAATGAAAATTAACTCAGACAAGCTGCTCCCACTGAATTAGATTGTTCATTACTCAACACAAGAGCTCTTCATTTTTTCCTATCAAAGGAAACCCAAGCGCTGCATAAATCTCCGTGCTGGTTCCAATCTGTGCCACTGACACAGTAAATTAAAGCTCCTT
>NW_020956317.1:215873-220074 GCF_003031625.1 Empidonax traillii | reverse complement strand
GGAAGGGGGGGGGGGCACAAATGAAAATTAACTCAGACAAGCTGCTCCCACTGAATTAGATTGTTCATTACTCAACACAAGAGCTCTTCATTTTTTCCTATCAAAGGAAACCCAAGCGCTGCATAAATCTCCGTGCTGGTTCCAATCTGTGCCACTGACACAGTAAATTAAAGCTCCTTTACCCTTTTCCTTTATTATTTCAAGATCCTTCCTCAAACAACAACCAGCTGTTTCCACCACCACCCCCCCTCCCCTCCTGTCAAATAAAGTTTCTTCATTGCTATTTATTGCTATTTTCCATCTTGTTTTTTAACCCAAGGGAGTTGTACAACCGTGCCCTGGTGAAAAAAAAAAACACAAACCCACATCATTATTAAACATCCCCAGCACTCAACATGCACTTTATGGGGCATGAAAGTTGCATAAAGCAGTACAAGCAAAACGAGTGTTGAACATGTTGATAACTTGGCTGGGAAGAACATCAAACACTTAATCAGGCGATTGATAATTACACCAAGCTCCCAATATCTCCCTGAACTGAACTCCCTGAGCTCCCTCCTTTTATCTGCCGAGGTTTTAGGGGGAACTTCTTCCCCCTTGCAGAGGTTTGGGCACTCCCTTTTTTTAATCTGCATTCAGACCATTTCAAGGGAGTCGTTTTCTTTTTTTTTTTTTTTTAAGCCCCAGTTTCCTGATACTTTATTAACAATAAAAATAATAATCGATAACGCTAAGAATGATATAGAATGGAAATAATAATATGTAATGGAAATAATAATATATAATGGAATTAATAATATATGATGGAATTAATAATAAACAATGGAAATAATAATAAATAATGGCAGAAATAATAATAATAATAATAATAATAATAATAATAATAATAATAATAATAATAATAATAATAGATCAGTGACTATCCTCAGGACATGAGGATACAAGATCATGTCTGACTGGAAGTCCTCACCCCGTTAAAACTCCTCAGCACACACAGGTTTTTTTGGGCCAGCCCAGCTCCCAGTGTGCCCTTAAAATGAAATTCCATCACATGTGCAGCCTCCTGCTCGCCAGGGTTATAAACCAAACTGATTGTGTTAACCATTAACCCGCTCAGGACAGGGAGGAATCCAGCAGGTTCCTAGGAAGCCGATTAATGAAGTGTTCCTGGAGGTTTTCCAAGGTTATCAGGGAGAAGAAAAAAAAAAAAAGAAAAAGGGTCAGGACTAAGAACTCATTCAAAGACAAAGCCTGGCTGGAGTTTGGAGATGTTATCATCATGTTATCATCGCTCACTTCCTCAATGAGACAATATTTGTCTGGATGGAACAGGGAGTTCCAGGCAGCCCAGATTTCCCTGTGAGCGGCTTCAGGACCAGTCACTGCGACAGGAGAGCGAAAATCAGGGCTCAGAGAACCCTCTGGGCTGCCCAGACAGGGAATCTGGAAGTGTCCAAGGCCAGCTTGGAGCAACCTGAGCTAGTGGAAGGTGTCCCTGCCCGTGGCAGGGGTTGGAATTAAATAACCTTTAAGGTCCCTACCCACCCAAAGCATTCCGAGATTCCCCGATTATTTTATTTTTTATTTTATTTTCCCTTCTGCTCTTGGGTTTTTGGCCACCCAAAGGGCACCGCTGGCCAAAGATCACGGTGTGAAGAGGTGGAGTTTGGGCAGCAGGAACCCAGACAAGCCCAGGTCTGCCCCAGCTCCTGTCCCAGCCCCAGCTCAGGTGGTGAAACAGATAATTTATTTAGTGCTGGATGAGGTTCCAACGAGACAACCAAAGCCCTGGAGGTGCCAGTGCTGCTGGAGGATGATGTGACGCTGCCCTTGAATCCACGGTGCAGAGGCCAAGCTTCACATCCCTTGTTCCACTGGAAGAACATCCTCTTACAAACCCTGCAGCGATGACATCAGAGTGTGATGTAACCCCAGATTAATGTCACCTTCTCCTTCCCGGGGTCCTGCTGCTGGCATTGATCCTGGGGCTCGTTTTAAAAGCAGTTTTGCACCTTCAGCTCTCCCGGAGTTAACGGAGCCCTCTGCTCAGGGAACGAGTCCAGAGAGGAAAAAAATAACAAATTCCTTCCAAATCGAAGTATTTTCAGCGCTAAAAATGCAAATAATTTGCACACTCAGAGTCTTCTTGGTTGCAAGAAGCTCTTCTGTGGAGTGACTGAAGCAGGACCAGCCCAGCTGGACGATGGAATCAGCACCGTGTCCCTCCTTGGAGTGTTGGGAACGTGTCCACTGGAAATTAATCTGCTGGGAACAGATTCCCTCGTGGGCTGTGGACTTCCCACACACCTTCCAGACCCACAGAGCTTGTCCTTCAGATTGCTCAGAGCCCATCCCAGCTCCCTCCTGCAGCTCCAGGGGGGGTTTAACAGCGTTCAGCCCAAATCCAGCCCAGATTCAGCACAAACTGCTTTGCAGTCGTTAAGAGGGAAGTGCTTTAATTAGTGAAGGAGATGGAGAAGGAATTAACAGTCACCCAGCAATAAAAGCAAACACAAAGACTCCCCAGCAGTGGCTCGAAGCTCCAGGTGGGCCCAGGCCCTCGGTTCTAATCGCCACTATTAACCAGATGCTGCCAAATTAAATAATCCAGATTCATAAAATAATATCCATGCAATGCCCCCCCACCCCTGTCCAAGCTTTTCTGGACCCATCATTCCCATAAAATTCCACATCCAACCCTTCCATTGAACTGTAGGAATCTCAGCCATTAAAGGCAGTTTCCCTGTTTTGATCCTGCCCTTCAGAAGCCACATCAAGGTGCCAAATTTTGCCCCCTCCTGCATTCCCAGCCCTGCCACGGAGCGTGCAATGCCTGGCAAAAAAATACAGTATGTTAATAAAAGTCTTTTACAAGCATATTCAATGCTTTTATCCCCCCCTCCCCAAATCATAATCAGAAAAAAAAAAAAAAGTGGTTTTAGCATTAGCATAATTTCCTGACTCATCTTCAGCTGCCATCTTTTTCATGTGCCACTGCAATTTCCAGAAGAGGGGGGAAAAAAAAAGGCAAGAATAAAATGAATGTATTGCATTTTCTGAAGGCAGAGAAACTTCAAAATATTTGTCTTCTCGTGGCACAGGAAGGTTATGGCTTTTCAGAAGGGATGTTTAATAATTTTATTACCCTGTCCTTCCCCAGAACTCTGTATTCCAACAGACTTCAGCACTCAGGAGTTATGTCCCAATTTGCTTTTCTAAATGGCATATATTTTTTTTTTTTGCATTCAAAGCCCTGGAAAACGTTCAAATCAGGGAAAAAATAATAAAGCAAAGTACTTATAGGAGCTGCCTCCTCCAGAGACAGAATGTTTTGCCCACGGGGAGCTAATGGGACTCTGCAGGGAACAAAGGTCCCTCTGGACACCATTCCAAGCGTGTCACCCTTCAAGTGACACCACGGCACTGGCCTTTGATTAAGGAACAGCCATCCCCTCTGGCTGTGATTTATTGTTTCTCCCCACTCTCAGCATGTCCCCAGCTGAGCCTGGCCCTGCTAATCCCCCCCCCCTTCCAGCAGCGGGAAAAGGGGCAGGAGCACCTCGGTGAAAACTCAGGGAGCCGGAATTGTTCCCCAAATCGACACCAAGTCACCCAGTTCCTTCCTCAGCTCCAGGTTTAAGTCCATTTGAGCCCGGATTTAGGCACCCCAGGGCTGCTTTCTTGGCCCATCAGCGGTGGTTTGAGGTCACTGGAAATGCAGAGTTATCAGGGAATGTGGACCATGGAGTGGTTTGGGTTGGATCCAGGTTGGACCTTCCACCGGTCCAGGCTGCCCTGAGCAATTCTTGCCCCCTTCCTGCACCAGTTCCTGCCTTTCCCAGTTTCTGCTCTGCTGAAACCAGCAGCTCTCAGGTTTTAACATCCCCACCTCACCCCGTTTTTGGGTGGGAGTGTAAAACAAGCTCCCATTCCACGGGGAACACAAGGAGATCTTCCAGGCTTCCACCTCCCCTCAGAGCTGCGGAACACAACTATTAACAACACCCTGGGGGATACATTTCACCCCAGGGTGGTAAATTGAGGTTAATTCCAGTGAATTGCACCAGTGTATGGCTGGGCTTAGAGCTGGGGTTTGGTTTTACCCAAGGATACAGCAGGCAGAATTCCTGGGAGAGCAGGATAATTACAGTACTGCAAAAAATAGCACAGGGAGGGAAGAGAGAGCCCTGAGGTTGGGGGG
>NW_020956317.1:198763-215368 GCF_003031625.1 Empidonax traillii | reverse complement strand
GGAAAAGAAAATTAAAGTGTAGGCAGGGCCTGCTGGGGGGGGGGAGGAAGGGCAGAAACAAGAAGTATTTTGATAGAGATTTGTCTATTCAGGGTTGTTTTTTTTTTTCTAGGAGTAGACAGAGGAGTTGGTGGAGAATCTCAGGCGGCAAAGGCACCAAACTCTGAGCCTGGGCAGCAATTCTGCTGCTGAAAACCCTGATGAGCAGCCTCATCCCTCCTCCCTGCATCACCAGCAGCTCTCAGCCTCCTTCCTCTGCTTCCCCCACTGGCTTCCCGACCCCCAGTCAAAGCTGCATTAGCAAATATTCATCAGCCAGCACCCCCATCCCCTGCACAGGGGGCAGGCAGGGGAGCTTTGCTGCTGCAGGGAACGGCACTTTGGCAGGGCTCGTCTTGTAAAAGGCATTTAAACAGTTCTTAGAACTGCCAGGGGAGGGTCATTCCTTTCCTGGTACAAAGAAAGGGAGGGGAGAGGGTGGGGGAGGAAAGAAAAAAAAAAACAACTGCAGCACTGTTGGTCGTGGGCATCATCTGCAGGCTGATGTCAGATCTGCTCATGCTGACCTAGATGTCCCAGTGGACTCTCTCTAATTCACGCTGCAGATACTGCAGAGAGATGGGTGGGGTTTTCTATATGGGGAGAGGAAAAAAAAAAAGCCCAACAAAAAACCCCACAAACCAAAAGTCTAGTGGAGAATAAAGAGATTTAAAGATATAATCACCCCACTGGCCAGCCAGGGAGACGCTGTGCCTTTGAAGAAATGCACTGAAATTAGACATATACCATGTAGATTGATTTTAAAAGTCATTCTGCAGACAGTTTTTCTGTGGTGTTTCTTTTTTTTTTTTTACTTCTGTTTCATATAATTCAAAATTAATTGGTGCCATTTAGCAAACAGCAGAGACAACAGAGCAGGAGAACCTGGTTTAGCAACCCCAAGCATTCACCTTCTGGAAACAAGCCTGGAGTTTGAACCCAAACTTGCTTTTACTGCGTTTTTAGCAGGTGGGGTTTTTGGGGGTTGGTTGGTTTGTTTGTTTTAAAACAAATTTTGGGGTTTGGCAACACAGAAATGCTGCATTTTGGGGGGTTTTGAAAGCAAAATGCAAGCAAAGAAACAGAGAGAAATAGAGAGAACACCCACCTAATCAAGTAAAAATGCCAGTTTAAGGTGACACAACAACCTCACCAACTCCAGCCCTGGAGGAGCTGGTTGGGGTTTGTTGGGATTGAGGTTTTTTCCTGCTCCACTGCAGGGAAAAAAAAAAAAAAAAAAAGCTGCTGCTGGAGTGATGCAGCAGGTCCAGAAGGTGGGTGGAGGAAACCAAGCTGCAGCTGCACCTTCTGCCCTCACACAGGGCGTTCAGATGTCGAGTTTTGGGATTTCTGCAACGTCCCAACCATCCCCACGTCCCAATCCAGGCCTGGGAAGTGCCATCAGAAACATATGGAGGGAACAGATGGGAGGGAACTTCCTGTGAGCCAGAGGAGAGAGGGGAGAAAAAAAAAATCCAACCCACTAAAGATTAAAAAAAAAATTAATTAAAAACACTTATGGACAATTTACACTTCAGTTGAATCCAGAACAATCCCAATTCTCCAGGGCCTCAAAAAGCTCTCCCTGCTCTGGGCAGGACAAGGGGCAGGGCTGAAGGACACGTTTTAGGACCATTCCTGGCTCTCCATCCAGGAGGGCTGATATTGTCTCAGGGACAGAGCAAAACAAAGTGATGTAATTAGAAAGGTGACTTAGCCAAAACTCCCTGGGCCACCCAGCCTTCTGATTCATTTATTTTTGCACACCCAAATCAGCAAACCACCTCTGGATCTGGAGGACTGGCAGATCTGCACCTTGTAAATAGTTTTTCCACGGATGCACACGTGACAGGCTCCCTCCATCCACCCCACCACGAAGCAAACTCAGCTTGAAAACCCACTCAGGAGTCTTTCAGTGCCTCTTCCTCTTGGCACTGCCATCCAAGAGGGCATTTACATCACCTGTCTGGATGCTTTGAGCCATCAGCACCCCTCCCATGCATCCCAAAGCCCTGCAGTGCCTCCTAAAAGTGCCTCTGAAAAAATATTGCCCCTGTTCCCTCAGCCTGGAATTAATAACCTTTATTGGCAGGATGACTCAGGGAGCCGAGTCAGCCTCGTCTCGTCTCCATCTCCCTGCATTTGCAATGAGATTCCCCCTGATTTATTTTATCTGCAGTAATTAAGGCGCTTCTCCCCCGGCTGCCACGGTTTAAAAATAACCCCAGAAAAACAGCAGGAGGCAAGAAAACTGCTCTGGGGATGGATGGGGTGTTAAAATGTCACTTCAATACCCACACGCAGCAGTTTGTGCTGCTCGGGAGCCCCACCCTGCCGGGGGAACCTGCTTCATTTTGGGCTGGTGACCCTCAGCATCCCCTCAGGCCCTTCATGCAACAATTGCAGCATCGACAAGAGCCTTCAAGGTGCCTCCTGAAAAAAAAAAAAGATGCTCCTGCACTGTGATTTCTGCAGCGTTACGGGGGCTCTGTCCTTGGGCAGCAGAGCTGCTGCTGCTGCTGCTGCTGCTGCTGCTGCTGCTGCTGCTGCTGCTGATGATGATGATCTGCTCTTTTCTTTTGGGAAACCACAGTTTTTGCCCAGTTTTGCCCTGCTGCTGATTTCTGCCCTTATTCCAGCAGTGGTTTTTTAACCCTTCAGGTGTGCAGTGATGGGCTCGGTGCCCCAAGGCCGTGATCAGAAAGGGATTTATTACGGGGAGGATTTTCTTCCTAATATCCCACCTAAATCTACCCTCCACAAGGCTGTGGGTATGTAAATAACCTGTCAATGAAATCACTCAGTTTCTGCTGAGTGATAGAGAAACTAATGCAGTTTCTGCTGCATTAATTGCAATAATCACCAAACTTTTTTTTTTTTTTTCCTGAGAGCAGAAAGTGCAGAGGCTGGAGGTGCAGCCTGGCTTATCCTGCACCTGCTGCATCACTCCAGCAGCATCTCTGGGCTGCACAGGAACAGAAAAAACCTGTTAGAGTAACCACACCAACCTCCATGGACTGATTATATTCTGTATAATATCTTATATTCTATATAATATATATATATGTATTTATCAAGGTTATTCTGTCACTGTGACTGATGACTATGGGGATTTGCTAACGTTATTTTTCCCCTATATCTTCCCCCCTCATCGTACAGGGCTGGATCCCACCAGTTCACCCCTCTCGAGGATTTGTTCCTCTCAGCCTTTTCTTTTCCCCCTTCAGTCGCTGCTTTCCACCCCTTTCCTCACTCTGAAAACTATTTCAGGCACTTAACAACCGAGCTAATTAAGGGAAGGCTCCGCGCTGCAACCTCTTGTGCTGGTGGAGGGGCGGGTGATCTGCAGGAGCTCTGCTGGGAGCGTCGCAGTCTCTGCAAAATAATCCCATTTTCCTGCGAGGGAAGCACGGGCTCGCTGTTTGCTGCCGGCCAAGGTCAGGGCGGGCTGTCACAAAAACATCATCAGCAGGAACTGAACAATAAGTACAGCCTGGAACTGCAGGCTCACAGCTAACAGAACAAACCCCAGCCCAGGGGAAGGGGCAGAGAGAGGGCTTGTCTTCATTTCCAGACAGCTCCCCAGCTGCACCCCGAGTGTCTCCGGGAATAAAGTGATTTATAAGGCTCATTACAAACTCCTCCTTCGCTGCCCTGCAGCGTTTCCATCGCAGGAATGTGCCATCCTGCTGATTTACTTCCACTTTCTTCCCTCCCTCCTCGGGCTGAACAATTTGGAGAGCATCAGTGGCACCTGCAAGGCCCCACCTGCTCCACCTGAGCGAGGCAGGGTTCTTATCTGATGGGATTTTTAGGAGCCTGGCCACCGATCATACTCCCTCAGAAGATGCACTGTCGTGTTTCTGTCACAAAAAAAAAGAAAAAAGAGACAAATTCCCACCATTTCAGCCGGTCCTGACTCAGCAGCAGCACTTTGTGTGCTCCATTTACCGTGCAGATTCCAACCCTGTTTTGGCTCCGGGGACCATCAGTCCTTGTGCTGGGAGGCAGAACAGACAGGGAGGAAGTGCCCACTTAAATGGGATCACATCCCAAATTACCCTCAGGGCTTGTTTGGCTCCGAATTGGGGGCACAAACCGAGTTCCACACCCGGCTGGATCATCCTCAGTGGCCAGAGCGGTGATTTCAATCTGCTCACAGAGCCAGAGCAGGGCTGAAAGGTCATTTTTAGCTCTAACCCCCTCCCCCCAGCCAGCAAACTGGGAGCTGAAACGGGAACTGGGCAATAAATGGATATCTGAGTGAAATTATTCAATAAAAGGGCTCCTGACAAAGAGCTCTGGGCTGTGTTTTCAGCAGTCAGCAGCTAAACGGGGATTAAAGCACTGGCAAACTGAAAGATTCCCAGTGTGTCAGCAAACAATCTCACAGCCTGCTGGAGGATGATTATTATTATTATTATTATTATATTATTATTATTGTCATCTGCTCATTCCAGCAATTAGTTTGATACATAGAATAATTCAATATCTGCAATTCTGGAAGACAACTGTCTGTCTTTCCCCTTTCTTCTCTTTTTTATTTTCTCTTTGCACCCCAGGTATTTTTTTTTTTTTGTTAATTTATAGAGCAAAAAGCCCCAAAATTACCGTGATGCAAGGAAACATTTCGTGCAGGGGAGGGGTCTGCAGTGAGATTTGCCCACCTCTTTTAGAAACACAGCTGCAATATTCCCCAGCCACGAAAAACTGGTGGCTCTGGCAGCTCCCACAGCCCTCCAGCATCAGCAGAGCCCAGGCAACAGCAAGAATTTGGGCAGCAAACTATCCAGAAGAGTGGGGATTAAGGCCAGATGATGTCATAGAATCATGGAATGGGAGAGATTATTTAATTCCAGCCCCTGCTGTGGAGGGAATTAAATAATCCCACCAGCCCAGGTTGCTCCAACCTGGCCTTGGACACTTCCAGGGATCCAGGGGCAGCCACAGCTTCTCTGGGAATTCCATCCCAGCCCCTCCCCACCGTTTTGGTGAAGAATTTCCTCCCCCCCAAGCCCATTTTCTGTCAATTTAAAGCCATCCTGACTCCACAGGGAGAGGGTGAAGCAGTTGCTCCCAGCCCTGTTTGCAGCGAAACAACACCAAAAAAAAAAAAAAAATCACTTTATCACTTGTAGTTCCTCACTTCCCATCCCCAAAAAACAAGCTCTGCTGGAATGAGCTGCCAGGGGAGGGTGTCCCTGGTGCCCACTGGAGCTGCTGCCAGTCCCCAAAAAAGCACACTGGTCTATATTTAGCCCCTCCCCAAAGCTGCAGGTGAGGCAGCTCCCAGATTCCCTCCCTGCGTTATTTTATTCCAATTCAGCGATGATGTTGATTGGCACAGCTGCACTGACTTTAATTGCACGGTGCCAATTAACTCTGTGAGCTGGCACCCCCCTGCTGGGATCCCAAAAACACGAGAGAAAACAAAATTAGGGCTGTCTGATCTGCACTGGGAAAAATGTGCCTGTTGGATGAAGGCTCTGGACATGTAAAACAGTTGGTTTGTGGGACATTGAAGTGACCTTGAAGTCCCTAAAAAGCCAGATTTGTGTCTCCAGTTTGGGTTGAATGCATTTGGGAAATTGTTGGTTCTATTTGAGACTAAACAAACTAAAGACATCCCTGGCATTTCTCTGTCTTTTCTCTCCCCAGCCAAATGAAATTACACCTAAAAGTCGTGTTTATTTACAGGATCCGCTTATCTACAGTAGCTATTTATTATAATAATTACAGCAGGGCTTACAGAGCCACAGATCTAGTGCATTCTTAAAGCCTGGAGCGTTGCAATTTCCATCAGTAAACGCCAGCCCAGCCCAATTGCAGGGATAATCCTTTGGGGTGTCACCAGATCTGAAACAAGGAACGCCCTGCATCCCAAATCCTTCTGAATCTGATGAGAGGTGAAGCAGAAATATCTCCAGCAGTGCTAAGATGCAGCGTCGTGGCTTCCATTAAGGAATATCTTGGGCTTTGTGGGGTTTATTTGTCTAAAAAATGAACTCTTTTGGGGTTTGGGGTGGGTTGGAAGTGCCTTTGGACCGTTCAGGCCGTGCTCTGTCTGGCTGGGGATGCTGCTTAATGGGGTTTCTGAGAGGGGTCAGGCTGCTGAAAGGCTGTTCAGGACATCCTGGAACTACAAAAACCTCACCCAAACCCATCAGCCAGGGAGGAAAATCCCATTTTACAGGAGGATGGACATTCCCAGGGCGAGGGGCAAGGTTTTTGGGTTCTAAAAAACAACCACTGGGGGAGAAAGGATTGTTGGGCTCAGGATACAGAGGGGGAATGGAGCACGAGGTGGATGGAAAAAAAAAGGATTTAAATACTAAAAGCTCCATTAATTTCCTTTAGATGACTTTTTCTGGGATGGGATGGGGTGAGAAGAGTCTTTGCAAGCAGCAGAGTCCTCCAGTTTCACGCCCAGCCCTGACCTCAGTTGGAGCTTCCACCAATAAAAATACACAGTGGGCAGATAGATTTCTTATTCCTGGGTGAAAACGTCAGTAATTAAATTAAGGATTAAACATCAAGCCTTAGGACAGATCTCTACAGCAGCACTTAGCACACCCAAGCAAGAAATGCCAAATAAATCCATTAATTTATGGCAGCATCCACAACTTTCCCTTCTCAATGCTAATTTAATCAATAAGTTGAGCTTTTTGGTTGATTTTTTTTTTTTTAAATGACAATTCTTCCCAATATCCCTGCATTCCTGCATCTTTTTTGTCCCCAAAGCACACAGGAATCTGCCCCTTTTCTTCTTTATCATCACAAATAAGGACTAGCCACAACTGCACCAGGGGGAAAGCAGAAGTGACTCTTCAGAGAATCGTGGAATGATTTGGGTTGGAAAGGAGCAGGGACACCTCCCACCAGCCCAGGTTGCTGCAAACCCCGTCCAGCCAGGCCTGAATGTCCCTTCAGTGAGGAAAAAGGGGGTTTTATTACACAGTGAAAGAACAAAAACCCTCCCTCCCATCGTGTGCGGGAGGAGCTTTCTCAGCTGTGCCCACCGGGAGCATCCACACGCCAGGAGCATCCAGGGGCACGGATTTGCCTCCCCCCAGGAGGCACAAGAAAGCCAGAGCAGCGTTTTCTACCCCAGCAGTTTCCCTCCACCTGTGCAGAGCAGCCCCTGGTGCTGCAGAACATCATCAATGTTTTAGTGGCTCCGTGAGCGGGAGCTGCAGGGGCGGGGGGAGGAGAGTCACGCAATGTGTCAGAGCCACTTAGCCCAGAGCTGCTGCCTTCACCCCAGGAAACCCCTGCCTGCTTCTGGAGAGGCCGAGTTTGGGGTTTTTTAAGTGTTTTCTCTGTGTAAATCGAGCTCTTAATTCGAGCAAAACTCAAGGGGCACACCCTGCCGGGGTGTATCCAACTGCACACGCAGGAGCTGGGACGCCTGGTGGGATCCAAAGGGATTGGGAGATGAGGGAAGGGCTGTTTGACAGTAAAACAGCACCCACAGGAGAGCTGGAGATGGGCTTTGGACAAGGGCACACAGGGACAGGACAAGGGGAACTGGGGTTGAGTTGGAAGAGAGGAGGTTGTGTTGGGTGTCGGGAAGGAATCCTTCCCTGGGAGGGTGGGGAGGGGCTGGGATGGAATTCCCAGAGAAGCTGTGGCTGCCCCATCCCTGGGAGTGTCCAAGGACACGCTGGACAACCTGGGCTAGTGGGAGATGTCCCTGATCATGGCAGGGAGTGGAGCTCTATGACCTTTAAGGTCCCTTCCCACCCAAACCATTCCATGATGCCGTACCGGCGGCTTTAGGGAAGAGCTGCTTGCATTCCACAGAGGAGGAACTGGCACAGGAAAATGATGAAGGGATAAACCAAAGCCCAGAACAAGCCAAAGTCATCAGCAATTCAGCTGCAGAGCCAAGAACACAGACTTGGCAGGAAGAGCCAGATCCATCCGAGGAGGAGACCCTTCCAAGCCCAATTTCCATTTGCCTTATTAATAAAAAACCTCTTAGCAAACAACCAGGAGAAAAATTGATTCCATCCTCTAACAGGGTAGGATCTAATCAGGTTCCACAAGGTGACATCTCCAGGAGCCAGGGGTTTGATTAGGAGGATGGGGGTTTAATTAAAAGGCCTGGGCACTGCAGCTCGAGGAAGGAGCTTCTGATGAGATCAAAATAACCTTGGGGGGACGTTTCGTCCAGGGGAGGCTCAAACTGGTCCATCATGGAAACCATGGCAAAGGACAGGGAGTTCAGGAGACCTCTGACTTCCTTTCCACTTGTAAAGCCGTTTGATGGTGCTTATTTCTCCCCCCAAAAACAAGAAATGTGGCTTTATAAGACCAGGAATAATTCTGGTAAGCACACCTTGCCGTGTCCAGCTCAGGAGGAGGGGAATATAGACCTTTTATACCATAAATTGGGGTGTTTTATACCACAAAGCCTGTTTTGAGGTCATTCCCAGCCCGCAGTGAACTCCTTTTGTGAGCAGGGGAAGAGCAGAACCCCCCCAGGATGGTGAGTTTGCCCTCAATGTGCACTTGGAAGGAGCCTTTTCCAAGGCCTTTCTAAAAGGAGATGGAGAAGGGAGCAGAGCAAAGGATGGGAAGGCATCAGGACAGGGATTTTCCAGCTGGGAATGGGTTATCAGATCCTTTGGGGTAAGAAATCAAAGGCAGGCAAACTCTGCACCAGCCCCATCCCTGCCAGCTATAAAATCCTCCTGCTTTAATCAGCCTTCCCAAAAGATTCCCTTTCCACTGGAAAGCTCCAGATCTTTTGATCCCCCTCCCCTCCCCAAAAAATAAAACCCCCAAAACACTGAGAGTCCTGAGGAAAAAGCTTGGGGCTGCCTCAGTTCTGACATCTTGACCCAAATAAGCCATTCCCCTGGGGAGATAATGAGGATATCATTTCATCATCTTTTGGAAGTGAGTGGCCCCCAGGCTGGTGCTAATACAGGAAACAGTGGCTGGATTATTAGAGATAACACTGAATTTTTCTAATGATTCCACCCCCAAAGGTGGAGACTAAAAAGCAACATTTCCTCTGCTAACTAAAGCACCAGAATGATTTTTATTTATTTTTTTTTTCAATTAGAAATGGGTATGAACAGAATCATGGAGCGATTTGGGTTAAAAGGGAGTTTAAAATCACCCAATTCCACCCCCCTACACCTTCCACTGGCCCTCTGTGATCCCAACCAACCACCAGCCCTAGGAAATGGAGATAATAATCCTGCCTGGGTAAGCAATTTAGGACCTTTCTGATCTTGGCTGAGGCTGCAGAGCCTCAAAACCACTTTCTTCTTGTGTTTTTATAACTAGGAAAAAAAAAAATTACTTCCTTCAAGAGAAAAAAAAAAAAACCTCTTTCCTTCTCATGTTTCCATTTTAAATTCCAAAGGAAATACCCTCTTCAAAGTATCCCCCTTCTAAAACATCCCTTTTCTGCCGCTCTTTGGTACTGGAAAAGTCAAATTTCCACGAGTGACACACATTTTGAGAGACAAGAGATGGAAAGTGACTTTTGATTGGAAAAAAAAAACCAAAAAAACACTTTGAAATGAAATTTCTATTCAAGTGTAGCTGAAGTTTCCTGAATTCTAAAGGTACTGAAGCAACAAACCCCAAAATAACATCTGGGAAAAGGGGGGAAGCAGCTCCCAGGACTTGAGGAGCTGGAGGACTCTCATATCAATATTTCACAGGATTAAACGCTGAGATTAATGGCAACTAAGATGAAGGCAACTGAAACAAGCAACAGCAGCGTTTTTGCAACCCCCCCAAAGTCGATGAAATCAGAAATTAATTGGCTGTAAGTCAAAATTAATCATAGTTTGAACACCACTTAAATAAAAGGTACAACAAAATCCAAGGGACATTACTTAGCACGAGATGCAGCTGCAGAAACCTCTTTTAAAGCATTTATCTCCCACAGACTTGGGAAGTTAATCTTTCTAAATTTCATTTCTCTCTTAAACACGACGGGGGGTGTTTGTGGAGAGCCTGGTTGGGGTTTGAATACGACGAGGTGGAACCACTTAGGGGCTCATCAGTTGTGTTTATCCAAGTGGAAACTGCATAAATATTGAAAATAACCATTTTTTTTTTTAATTTCATTGGAGCTCCTGGTTATCACGGCATTGGAATGAAGGCAAAGGAGAAGGAAGGAGGAAAAGGGGTCCAAGAGAAAGGGCAGGAGGAAAAGTTTGGGGGTTTGTTCTCCCAAATACTAAATGACACATCTCTGCCTAAAAACCCCGAGAAATGAACCCCTTGATGCACTTTCCTCTTGGTTAGCAGTGCCAGGGTTCCTTCTGGAAGGGGATTATCCCCCCAACTCCCACGTTCCAAAGGAAGCAGCAGGATTTGTCCTCCCCCCTATAAAAAGCCTTCCCAACACAACCCTGCCCCGCTGCCCAACAGAAGGAAATTGTGTTTTAACCTTCTAATTACCACGAACGGAGAAACCATCCAATTAATTGAAGAGGGGGGGATGCAAAGCAGATTTTACCACAGGATGTCCTCCCCGGCCATCAGTGTCCCAGAACAACATTTACAGGAGTTTAACGAGGCTAATCAATGATTAATGGCCTTGCATCCTGCCTGGCACAGAAAAAAACCAGCTATAGATCACGGAACAAATCATGTCTGAGGACACAGCAGCACGTCCCAGAGCACCAAGGGGTGACTCTGCTTTTCCTCTCCATCAGCAGATCTGCTCCTGCAGCTTTGGCTCCTCATGCATTTTTTAAAAGCTTCCGTCTTTTCTCCTTCTGTGCTCCACACATGTCTCCAAAAATCACTTTCCAAGCGCAATTAGCACGTGAATTAATTGTTATTATGACTTCTGATTTTTGGTGGGGTTTTTTTTTTTGGGTAATTCTTGCTCAGGTCTGTATAAAAGCAGCAGGTTTTTTGGGGGGCCCCTGAAGCCTCTGCCCTCACCTCCCCAGGCTGTGCCACAGCGACCCAAGGAGGGAAACAACAACCTCCAGCTCTTTATCCCAAGCCAACATCACTCTACCCTTCAGAAAAACCTGTTTTATCTTTCTCACAGCCCTGAAGGTCTTTAATTCCTTCTTGCAATTTACGGTGCTGCCTGCAGGAACAGAAACCCGCAAGGAAGGTGTTCAAATTCCCCAACAGCCCCTCCTACGTTGACTTTGCCACATCCAGGAAAATTTTATCCCCTGGGGGACAAAAGGGATTGTTTCCTTCAGGGGCCTGGAGGTGGGAAATCTTTTTCTTGAGGCAACTCAGGCCCTGAAGTTCAGCAACTGCAGGCACTGAAAACGATCCCTGTTCGGAAACAGCTCCTGTTCCCTCCCCTCAGCTGAGGTATTTTAATTTACTGCTTTGCAAAGGAAAATCCTGCTTGACTGGGGCACAGCCCGCAGTTCTTTGGGTTGCAGTGGGACACAGGCTCAAAGCTCAGCTTTGTTTGATGGAGGCAGCTCCTCAAAGCTGCAGCTCTTCCCTCTGGGGGGAGAGTGAGTCATGCAAGAAAAGAACTCATTTCCCCACGTCTCTGCCTCTTGGAGTGGGATATGAAAGGTTTCTCTTTTTAATTAAAGAAAAAAAAAAAAAAAGCAAGCGGTTTACAGCTGTCTTGCAAGATCACACAGCTCTGATGTCTCACCTTTGATTTCTCCTCTTTGTCTTTGCCAGCCAGGAGAATATTCAGGATTAAGTTACACCCCTTGCTGCTGACACACTGGAACCTTAAAAAGCACAGGATCGATCTCCAGCCACGCTTCACCTTCCTCTGCAAAGAACTGGACACGTACTGATGAATTCTGCTCCATGGCAGGCTTGGATTAGCCTGAAGAGAGGGGGGAAAAAAAAAACTAAACCCAATTAAAAGCCAGCACCTTAATGAAGAGCACACAGGGCACGTCAGGACGAGTTGTCCCAACCCACAAGATTTTTGTCAAGGATTCCCTTCCCTGCTGCTCATGGACCAGATGTGCTCCACTGGGGGAAAAAAAAAATCAATCCAAGTTACAGCTGTGTGTCCCCACCAAGCTGCCTCACCCCCCCCCCACCCATGCAAGAACAGGCATCCTGAATATCCAGGAATAATCCAGCCCTGCCTCTCTTCCCTGGATCATTCATTCACCACGTGGGAGGGAGGTGTGCAACTGGTTAATTGATTTTTGGGCAGCTCTGAGCCAGCTGTGAGCCAGCTGTGCTCTCCTCCCCCTCTGTGCTGGGCAAGCCTTTTCTTGGAGTAAATTAACCAGCGGCCCTGCTGGAACAGCCAGGCTGCTGTGCTCGACAAACCCTTCGTTCCTGGCTGATGCCCAACAGCTTGACTGGCTGAAAAATAAAGGCAAGATCTGCCTCAGCATCGGCTGAACAGCCAGTGGCCAAAATCAAGGCGAGAGAAAGGGGTTTAAATTCACACATCTGCTCCTTGCCAGGCTCTTGTCCTCCCCAGATCGCAGCAGGGAGAGCCTCGGACAGCTCCTCGTGCTGGAATGAGGACACTGAGCTCAGGATGGTCTTTGAGCAGATGAGGATCCTCAGAGCAAGGGATTCACTTAAATAAACGACTCCCCAAACAATCATCTAGTGTTGATTTATTATCGTTTGTTATTGTGAGTTAGGGGGGTAACACTCGCACAAACAATGGGGGGGGGGTGTGTCATCAGCATCATCAGCAGAGAGGCTGGGGCTGCTTCATCCCTGGAGTGTCCAAGGCCTGGGATAGTGGAAGGTGTCCCTGCCCGTGGCAGGGGGTGGATTAGGTGATATTTGAGATCCCTTCCAACCCCAACCATTCCACAGTAAAATGAAGAAACTCTTCTCGCTGATCTAATAATCCCTGAGCCTGGAAGGACGTGGGATCTTTACTCACCACACAACCACACCCCTCCCCCCCTCACCCAGGACATTTTATTCCCTGCTTTTTCCAGGATCCACATCGTTTTCCAGCCCAGTTGTGCTGGTTAACAGGTCCTGTCAGCTCTCCATGTCTGAGACTCCGGGCGGGGCCAGCATTTAACACAAAGAACTCGCTGATTATCCTCAACTTTACCCTTTTCTCACTAAATTGCTCTACTTGTGAGCCTTTTTTTTCCCTTTTTTTTTTTTTTTTTTTTTTTTTTTCCCCCAGGTCTGTGTTCTGCCTCCCTCTGCGTGACAGCAAAGTAAACGGTGGGAAACCGGAGTGACACATTTGGGAAGCACAGACTGGGGAGCTGCCGCTGGGAGCTGTAAAGTCGCGTTTATTTTCAGCTGACTCCGACCCTGCTGCAATTAAATCTTCCTCCTCCTGGTTTTTTAATACTCGGTGGCAGGGCTTTTATTATCAATAATGCAGAAGGAAGGGGAGGGGGTGGGTGTAAAGCGGATTTTCTGCACCTCTGACACTCACACGTCACCTTTTAGGACGGTCTCGTGGCAATGGGTAGAAAATTATATATAAATAATATAAAAATATAGAATAGAAATAATATTTAGGAAAAAAATGTTCAGTGGGAGGTGGATTGAAAGTGAACAAAGCGAGCCCTAAATTGGGAATAATTAGAATAACAACATTGTGAAGGTCGGAAAAGGCTTTTAAGATTATCAAGTCCAAGCAAATAAGCACAAAAGGGATAGTGGAGAGAACGAGTTTCACTCAAGATCAGTTCCAAATCCACTCATTAAAGTGGTGGGAATAACTGTTTGCCCAGATCCAATAACTCTGTTGTTGGATTCCCATCCCATCTTGCTCCGGGATAACTTCTTTCTATCGAGCTCCTGGAACATTTCTTAAGCTCAAATTCTCCTCTAAAAAAAAAAAAAACCCTTTCAGAAAACTTTGGAAGTTCCACATTCCCCATCAGAAGGGGTTGAACCTGCAGGAAGGTTTTTATGCATTTAAGAAACGGGGAAGAAGGTGAAAACACCTCAATTAACTGCATTACTTAAAAAAAACCCTTTAAAACCTGAGCCAGTCCTGCCACTTGCAGCAGATTTCTGAGTGGAACCCTCTTCTAGGGGGAGAATTTTGCCAGGAAGCTGCTTTTCCTGGGGAATGTCACTGCAGAGATATTTCCCAAGGGAATTTCTGCCCCCTCTGCTGAGGCAGCACCAAGTGACCCCAGTTCCCCAGGGGGCTGGGCTGGCAGGAGCAGGGGTGGGGATCGATAAGGTAATTCCTGGCTGGCTCCTCACTCTCCCCAAGGTGAGAGCAAAGGGCTCCACGCAGCAGTTTTTGATCTCTGCCGGTGACAGATATTGTGGTTCATCCATCCAGCGAAACCAATGCTGTGAGGAGTCAACAGGCTGCCTGTCAATAGCAGAGCTGAGTGTAAAACAGGCATAAAATCAAATACAGAGAGATAAAACCCCAACTCCCCCTTGAATTATAATTCTGTCTCTTTGCACGACGGACCTGAAGCTCTTCCATGGAATCTTCTCACTGCATTAAGGGCCACAGGACTTTTTGCATTGGGATTGAGGTTCCAGACGTTCTGGAAGCTGGGAGAGACAGGGAATGTCCATTCCCACGTGCTCAGACCTTACTGCTCCTGAGGAATGTTGGCTGCAGCCACTGAGCTTCATTAACCATCTTCACATCACACCACCCTCTCCTCATCTCATCGTCATCTTATCAACCCTCTCCGTGCCATCCTGGAATTTCAGTGATTAACTGGGTGGAAAGGAGCCTGGGATTGTCCTTGGGCAGAGCAGAAGTGACAACAGAGAAAGCAGGAAGGAAAAGGGGGGAAAAATCAAATTTAAGACTGTATTTTCAGCCACTTTCAGGGAGCAGAGTCAGCAGGCAGAGAAGGGACCTCCAGATCATCTGAGATCTTATAAAGCTGATTTAGAGGACCCTCCTGGAAGGGCAGGGGAGGGGGAGCAGAGCTGATAAAATGCTTGGGCAGAGCAGCCCTTCCACTTGAAGGTCGCTCAGCAACAAAGCTGCTCTCCCCATTAACTAAATTCCCTTCCTCTGCCAGACGATTGGAGATCATCACCTTGCAGAGCACCCTCTGGCTTCGTTTCTGCTTCCTCCAGCTCTTCCACCCCCCAGGGGAATTTTCCCTGCCTACCCCCTCGAGAGGGTGCAAAGGAGCTCCAGAAGCAGCGACAAAAAGCCCAGGATGTTCTCTCACCTCCCAACAAAAAAAAGGGTTTCGCTGCTGCCACTTTGTCTCAGCTGAGAGGTCCCTGCAAATCCCAATTCCAGCCCTCGGGAAATCTCGGGTTTCAGCGGGGCGGCTTTTTGAAAGCATCTTCTTGGCAAAGAAAAGGGAATATTGACACGATTTAAAATGATTATTATCAATTTATCTCGGGGGGGAAGGGATTCCTTGTGCAGCATTTCCACAAGGAAGCAACAGGCTGGGAGGGAAATTGCTGCTATAAATAGTTATTTGAAGATTTCTCCCCCCACACACACCTCCAAGAACTTCTATCCTGTCTCTGTGTAAAGCCATGACTGGAAACCTCTGAGAGGGTTAAACAAGAGCTGCAGTTTAACCAACCATCCCATTTACCAGCAGCTTTTCCTTTACAAGAGTTAATGGTGGTGGGGTTTTTTTTGGAGATAAAACTGTGCTGATTAATTCCTCACACCTCCTAATTCACTGTGGAGCCCAAACCCACACATCAAAGATCATTTTGAGCCCAGGGCATCGATCCCTGTGGCTGCCGCCCCACTAAAGCAGATTTTCCCTGTCCCTCAGGTGATGGCAGACCCAGCAGAGCCTTTGGAGCTGCTCAGATCCGATTTACACCCCTTTTTTCCAGCGTCTGAAACCCAGCGTGGTGCCTGCAGCTCCTTCCCCGGCCGGCACTGGGCGAGCAGGATTGAGAGAGTGCCATCTACTGTCACCATTTCAGCGCTTCCCGCGGTTCAAGGCACCGAAAATAGAGATAAAACTCAATTCTGAAGAGCCCCAGAGCGAGGACAGGCTGGGCTGGGGGAGTTACAGCAATGCAGGAGGTGCTCACATTCCCTCATGAACTCCAATCCAAACGAGGGAACAGCAGAGCAAGAGGAATTTTTGTGGCAGGGACTGAAAAAAAGAAAAAAAAAGAAGAAATAATAAAAAATTAATAAGATGAATAATAATAATAAGATAAAAAACAATTTAAAAAATTTAAAAGAATAAGAATAAATAAGTGGGGTGCTGGTTTGTTGTAGGAAAAGACGTCCAGGAGTGAATTCCCAGCGCTTTCATCAGCATCCCTGTTTTCCAGGAGCGTTCCACGCCCTGAGCAGCAGAGCACAGGGCAGGTATCGTGCAGACAGCCCAGGACAGACCCCCCTGCACCAGCTGCTTCAAGCCCAGACATAACTTGCATAATTTCCCCCCTCTGTCTGGTCCCTCCCTTCACCTCCTCTGCCCCCACTCAGGGATGGAACGGAGGAGCAGTTTAGTCAGGAGCAGTTAAGCACTCAGGGCAGTGATGAGCCAGTGATGCCTCCCAAAATGGCCCTGCTGGCCCCAAATGACCCTGGACCAGATTTTGGAGGGGAATCACAAGCCCTGTGTGAGGACACAGAGCTCCAGCAGCCCCCCCAAAGCTGCTCCTGGTCCTGCTCAGCAGAGGAGGGCTCGGTGTCCCCCAGTGTCCCCCAGTGTC
>NW_020956317.1:177815-196575 GCF_003031625.1 Empidonax traillii | reverse complement strand
CGTCTTTAGGAGCGATGCAATCATTTAATTAGGCAGCACTCCTGGATAATTACATTAATTGTGCATTTTACCAGTCAGATAGCAGCTGATTGTACTCTAGGATTCTACCCATCTGCCTGGGGAAAGGGCATAAAATCATCTTTAGCCCTGTTGCACACCCAAATATTCCAAACCCTGGGGTTTTGCAAGGAGGGTGAAGCCCATCAGGACCCTGAGCTCAGACCTGGTGGAGTGGGGAGATTTTAAAGCTGCTGAAATGTTTCATTTTTGGTATTTTACCCTTTGCTCTTGGTTTGTTTTTTTCTTGTTTACCACTTCTCTTACTGTCCTGGAGGAACCTCACTGGTCCTGCAAGAGTTCAAGCTTAAAATTCCTTTTTTTTTTTCCTGGGAAACATCCACGTTTGGTGCTGCCTTGTCAATAAATTCGGGGGAATTCTGAATGCAGAGAGGTCAGCTCTGAGCACCCCACTGTGATGAAAGAACAGAAGGGCTGAGAAACAGATCTATTTTTAATTTATAGCCAGAAATATTTTCTCAGGGAAAAAAAATAAATAAAGAAATAATAAAAAGTCCTGCTCTCCTCACTTTCTACTCACTGTGCTGCCTCATGACTTTTTCATTGGCTCACAGTTTGAGCTCTGGTTTATGTGAATTTTTTTGTGAATCCCCTGATGCCCCCCCAGCCCCAGCTCAGGGTTTCTTGCAGCACGAGCAGAGCAGAGCGAGATGAGTTTGAGGCATTAAAATAAAATAATTATTAAAAAAAAAAAAAAACCACAGATCAGCAAAATGGGCTTTCTTTGGACTCACTTTGGGCTGGCTGAACATCAGCAATCAATAACCCCCATCTCCAAAGCCTGGCATCCGTGGGGTGATGAAGAGCAGGGATGTGGCAGAACTGTGGAGTCATGCTGCTGCTGCTGCTGCTGCAGAGCTCTGCTCACACCCCCCAAAAGTGCCTTTTTTACCCCAAAATTCTTCCTCTGCAGGGCCTGAGCAATTTACCTGCCAGCTGCACTGATCTGGCAAGGTTTCCACGGAAGGATGTTTTAGTGCCAAGCCTGGGGACCAGCCCTGTGTGGCACTGGGCACTCCATGGCCTCAAAGGTTTAAATCTCAGACAATAAAAAATAAAAAAACCCCAACATTTCCTGAGGATACCTGGGTGAAGGAGCATCCTCCACACCTGGAAAAAGGGAGAACAGGGAAAGGAACTGCCACAAACAACCCTGGAGCGTTTCCAGAGCAACTCTCAAACACATCCAGGTTTTTTTTTTAATTCTCCTGGGTGCCCAAATTAACCTCCTAACCCCGGGGATGAGGAGCAGCACAGCCCCTGCCTGAACTCCCGTGCTCAGGGCTCGTTTGTGACAAGGAGAAGGTGCAAAAGGGGCGAGGCATTGGCACCTCTGTGTCTCATCCAGCATAACTGGAATTAATCAGTATTAAATTTCCTCTGCCCTTACAGGGAGAAAGACAAGAGAGGGCAGGACAAGGAGGGTGGCTTTGAACTGAAAGGGAGGAGGTTTAGATGGGATATCAGGGGGGGGGAAAATCCTTCCCTGGGAGGGTGGGGAGGGGCTGGGATGGGATTCCCAGAGAAGCTGTGGCTGCTCCTGGATCCCTGGGAGTGCCCCAGGCAGGGTTGGTGGAAGGTGTCCCATGGCAGGGGGTGGAATGAAAGGAGCTTTAAGATCCCCCAACCCACCCTGGGGTTGAGTGGCGCTGATTGCAGTGGACAAATCCATCCCAGCTTGGAGGATTTTCCAGCAGGTTCAGTGGCTGTAAGCTGCTGCAATCCAGCCCTGCTCCCTCCAGGAGATGGTTCTTGCTTTGCACCAGCTGAGGCTTTTCCCCAGAGGGCCCCAGGGGTTGGGAGCAGCTGGTTCCTCTACCTGTGCCCATTAACAGCGCTAAAAATCAGGCTTTAAAATATTCCTGATCAATGGCAATGGTCACGTCCCAAGTGATTCCATCAGCGCTGACACATCCCGGCCCAGACCCTCCCAAAGGGATCAGGGGGCCAAATCAATTCGTGGAATTCCTTCCAGCTCCTTCAGGGAAAAGTATGGCCTGTAAAAAAAAAAAAAAAAAAAATCTTCTTCAAGGGTTTTTCCACCATTATTGAGTAAGGAAAAAAAAAAACAACCAACAAACCTCTATTCCTCATCTCCCTGCTCTGTCTTTCATAAAAAAATTCCTCTGCATCAGACAGATGGATGTGGCATGGCTTGGCTAAGCTGGACAAGTTAAAACTTGCTAACTAACTGTTGTTAAACTCTATCTTTACCCAGATACTGCTTGCTGAGGGGGGTGGGGGGAAAGCCATGATTCTACTGCACTAACTGGAGGGTTTCTTGCCCCTAATTGCTTTTCCTCTCTGAAATTCACTCCTCTGACCTCCCCAGCTCCCCCCTCCTCACTCTGTGAGTGCTTCCTTGGCAAAACAAGGAGATAACTTGTGTGACGAGGCTTGGCATGTAGAGAAAAAAAAAACAAACCCCAAAGCCAAAACTCCCCTCGTTTTGTTGCTTCTTTGATTGAAAATAGTTGCATTTCTGTTCCCCCTTCCATCTGTCAGAGGCCATTAGCCAGAAATCTCATCACAATTCCTCAGACAGTCCGGGAGATGAATTTCTTTTTATGCTCCATGGCGGTTCTGGGAGACAAAGAGAATCCGCTCGTGCTGATTTCTTTCCCCCCCTCGCTGCAGGGGGATGATGAAATGCTGCCCCATCCCTGCCTTTTGCCTCCCCAGCACTCCCAAGTTTCCAGGAGCTGCAGGTGGATTTTGCAGTGGGGGCTCTGTCCAGGCTCAGGATTTGGCTGCAGCTGGGACAAGAGAGGAGAGATCAGGCTCCAAAAAAAAGTCCCCAAAACTTGTGGTTTGAATATTTTACAGCTTCTTCTGAGCTCCTGGAGGGTTTGCATCACCTCAACACCCCAGATTCCCAGGGACAAAATCAACTCTGTGATTCCCTCAAAGCCGGATTTCCAGGAATCATCAAATGCTTCCCCCAAAAAAAATCCTTGTGAGTTGTTATATTTTTAAACAAAATGCGTGGAATTATCCTGATTTCTCATGTTTTCCTGCTGCCACTCCCAGCCCTCAGGCTCTAATCCATGCAGGAACCAAGCAAAGCCACGCTGCAACTCTGGGAGCAGGGATTTATTCCATCAAATCCTCATTTCCACTCCAGAATGAGCTCACACGACACCCCAGCCTCGACCCTGACTTGTCCAGGGCATCGTGGCCACGTCTGGGAGGTTTTGACGGGCAAGATTAATGTTTTCTGATATTTTCCCCAGAGATTTGAGGGCCTGGGATGTGCAGGGAAGCATCAAGCAGTGAGTTGTTTGGGTTAGGGAGTCTGGGGCTCCGAGGATTTCACTTTTACCTTCTCATAACCACGTTTTAGCTACCCTTTGGAATTGCAAACACCCTGCAGCCCCCAAAATGCGATTCCTGTGGTGGACTGTGGGCCACTACCTGCCCTGTCTTCAGTGTTAGGTTTTCTCTTGCAGAGATCAAGGACTTTTTGCATCTCCCAGCAGAAAAATCACACACCCTGAGACCCCCCCAGACCACTCAAACCAGGGCAGTGCTTCCTGTTTGGACAAGGAAAAAAGCTGCAGGTGCACAAATAACCCTTGAAAAACGGCCCAGTGATGGATTAGCCTGGATTTATCCCCCATGCCCTGACCTCAGCTCGTTGCTGGAGGACAGGAGATAACCAAATCACTTATCAGCATCCAGGCACAGGGGCCCTGCTTGAGATAAACATCACAACACGACGTTTCCTGCTTGCTGCAATACAATTAATTAATTCCCTGCCTGGGAAACAGCCCTGTCTCAAGGCTCATCCCTTTTGGACTGCTGACTGAAGAGTTTCTGTAACTCCACATATCATTAACCTGAGTATATAAAGCCTTTTCCTGGGGGAAGCAGCGTTTGTTTGCTGAGCAGCAGCAGCAAAGAGCCAGAAGAGATCAATTTTCCACTTCAAGATTTAGAAATGAATTAAAGAAATCCTTCCTGAAGGCCATGTCAAATAAAGACATCAACTGCAAGGCAGCCCGAGGAAGTCGTGAACCAAAAATAGTCACTTTAGGGCCGGGTATTATCTGAGTTCAAGTGTTACTACAGGTGCCAAATGTGACACACACTGCCCTGAGGGGAAAAAAAAATCCAGGCTGCAGCTCCATTCCCTGCCCTGAGCAATGCTGCAGTGTCTGCTTTCTGTGTAATCCGTATTTTATTGGCTAATGAAGGTTGTCTGGTGCTTCAAACCTCAAGTGGGAAAGATGCTCGTGATGTTTGTGCTTTAAACCCTCGGTGCCTCGAGCCCAGCTCCCGTTTCTGCAGCCAGGGCTGGGGCAGATTAGGGTTCAAACATACCAACCATCCCCACCTGGCTGCAGGTGAGCTCCTTGGCGTGTCCAGGAAGGTCCCAAACATGGATAGATCACTGATATTCATTTATTAATAATTATCTTTTAGCTCATTTGACACCCAAGACCAGCACGTGGTTATTTTGCGTACAGTGAGTCAAGTAAACCAAGAGCAGCACCTCACCCACCCTGATGGATGATGATCCAGAAATGAAAAACATCATTTATCAGCTTGCCTTGGGCCTGAATTTTTATTATTTTCCCCCCTCTCTTAGCTACTAATCTTTCCTGACAAGCAGCTTTTGATCATCTGCTTGGAAAGAGAAAGGCAGCAAGTGAGGGTTGGACATCTGGGAGAGGTTCTTCTCCCAGACAGTGGTTTTGGCTCCCACAAATCTCCCACCTTTCTCCCCCCTGAAAAGGACTTGGAATGCCAAACAGAAGATGCCAACTGAAGAAATGGGCTGGATTCCTGCTGGTCTGTGTGTGCCAAGCATCTGTTTGGGGGGATGCAGTCACAGCTGCTCTGCCAGGGCAATATCAAGCTTTAGGAAATCTTGGATTCAGCCTCAAAATCCGCTGCCTTTGTACTCAGCCCTTGCTTTATTGCCCAGCACTTGCTGAAGCCTGAATTCCAGCCAACCCCCTCATCAAACCCCACTGTGCACACAGGGAAGTCACCCTCCCTCAGCCAAAAGGGCAGCAGCTCATTAAAATATGATAGAGAGGTCTTTTTAGTTCACCTTTAATGTAGGAAGCTGCTTCAGTTTTCTCAGCTTCCCTGGGACTCGGCGGCTCCTGCCTGGGAAGAGCCTTTGATTGATTATTGCATCTCTCTTCCACCAGCTTTTAATTTCCTGATGTTTGATTTCTGCCCGGGTGGGAAGAGAGAAAAAGCCGAAGTTAAAGCAGACAGCCAGTGCTTCCCCAGTGACCTGTGAGGGAAACCTCAATTAACACTTGCAAACCCCTCCCATCTCTCAGCATCTGCTCTGCCCTGGTGGCCGGGCTGCCTCAAACAGGGGCTGCAAGGGGGGTGTTACAGCTGAAACCAGGATTAAAGTGCCTGGTAATAAAGATCCCAGCGTCCCTCGTGCCCGGGCCAGCACTGCCAGGGTGGTTTTTGGGGATAAGAGAAGTGGGAAGTGAAATAAAGGCAGAAATCTCTCGGTGCTGTTGTAAATCGGGAGTGGTTTGGATCAGGTTTTGGCCTTTGAGAAGCCCATACCCCCGGGTTTGTGAAGTCACCGAGCTCGAGATGAGGCTTAAGATAGCACTTGGACTCCAAAATTTACTCCTGTAACCCAGAGACACTCAAAACACCCCATGCCCAGAGGAATCTCCATCCCCTCCAGCCAGACCCCCAGGATGCTCCAGAATGAGCTGCCGCCTGGATTGCACAGCACTGCCTAAAATCTGGGCTGATTTGAGGTGCTGTAGAGATTCCCAGGCAAGGAACAATGAAAATCACCTTGGAAAAGCTTGACCACACTTACCAGTTGTGCAGCATCCCCAAAAAAGCACCCCAGAGCTCCCAGGACCACAGGAAGAAATGAGCTGCTGGCCCTGCAGGGGAATTAAAATGCCCCTGGAGGAAGGTGGGGCTGGAATAAATGCACTGGTAAGGTAGGATGGGTCAGAATTGCCTGTCTTGGCACTGGGTTAAACCTCCAGCTGCTAAAACTTGGTGTGGTTTGGCTGAAAACAGGATTGCAGTGGGTAAATTATGGAAAATAAACCCTAAGGAATATCCAGCTCTTTCTAGGGACGCTGTTAAATTGCTTTAGAATGCCGGTGTCCTTCAAATAGCTGAGAGTCAAAAGTTAAATTTGAATCCTGGGGCAGTTTTTTCCAAGGCCAGGAGTCCATGGATGCTCTGAGCCTCCTCAGCTCTGAGCTTTGTTCTCTTCTCCATCTCTAATCACCCTTTTTTTTTTAAAGCTCAGTCAGAACACATCGGGTTTTAAGCCGTCCCAGACAAGGCAGGGGATAAAAAAGCCACACTGAGGAAGTGGCATTGGCACAAATAAACAATCAGGGGAGGCTGAAGCTCTTTTATTTCTTTTAGACTCGCTTAGAAAACAAAATCAACTGAGTATGACCACAGCAGTCTGGGCTGGGTGAATCTCCTTTCACTCCAAGGGGGTTGCAAAGTGTGTCACGCTCCCCTTTGTTATCCCCTTTCCTCGGGGCTTTAAACTTGGACACAGCCAACAAATCCACTCAGAACTGAATGCTGAGCCTTGGCAGATCAGTTTGATATTAAAATGAAGGATTTTGGCTCCCTGCACCAAGAGCAGGGCAGGCAGAATGGGGGTGAGCGTGTCTTGAGCCTGATTTGCATTTCCACAGCCCGGCAGTGAAGTGTTTGCAGAGTTGCATTTTCCAGGGGATGAATAGACTTGTACAGAGTTCATTCACTGTGGGATAAATAGTCAAGGTTTCTTGATAGAATGAGGGAGAATCTGAGTCTTTGAAGACACTGAAATTCAGCTCAAAGTCACCCGGAATAACCAACTAAGTGCGAGGGACGCTCAAGGCTTCCTGGCAAGATCATGAGGTGGCTGATCCAGCTTTATCCTGACCCAAAGCGCTTTAAAAACCCACTCAGGACAAGATTTTTGTCTCAAACAGCCCCAGTGCACCTGCACTCACAGCCCCCCAACTCTCCCCTGCCTTTCATGTCCTGTTCACTTCTCCTTTACCACCCCCCCAAAAAAACCGGTTTATATGAGTCCCATCCCCCTCGTCCCTGACAATTTTCCTAAGGCCCCAAATTGCCAGGGATAAATGCATTTTTTAAAAAGTCCCTGGGCTCCCATTCCAGCTCTCCAGCTGGATGTGTGCAGGTTGAAATCGGGCTCCTCAGGTTATTTTAATTCCTCATCCTCCTCCATCTGTGACTGGCGGATTTGTCCCTCATAAAGGTGCCAGTGGGGCATGAGTGGTATTAATAGAAGCAAATGCTTTTACAAGCTTCAAAAAAAGGGCCATAAATCAAACCCTGTGGAGCTGAATGTTCACAGCAGTCGGGGTGAAGTCACAGCTGGGAGAGCTGCTGGGAAAAGGAACGTTTTTTTTTTTTGCTCAGGGAGGATGAAATGACACCTCGAGAGAGCTCGAGCGAGGTTTTGCTGGCACTTAAATTGCAGCCTGGCTCCTGTTTGGTGGCTCCTGGTGACCAGCTTGTCACCTGCCAGCACATGAACAAGCTCCTGATGGTCAAACCTCACCTGTGGCAGTGCCAGACCCAAAGGGTTTTTTCCCCCTCCAGAGCTTTGTGCTGAAAAAGAAGCAAAATCCTTCTTTTTTTAGAGGTAAAACCCCCCAAATTACCTGCAGGAAAAGGCCAGTTGAAGGCCCTGGACATGATCTGACTCGGGAAATGAAGTGACAGTGAAGATGGAGACGAACAAGTTTCGTGCCTTTTTCTCTTTTTATGGGAAAAAAACCCAGACTCGTTTCCCAAAGCACAGATCTTATTTTTCATTATGGGTATGAACTCCCCAGGCTTTCAACAGGCAGGGCCAAAATGAGGTTGTAAACACATTTATTTTATTTTTTATTTTTTCCATACTTTATAAGCTCCCCTCGTGCTGACAACAGAAAGCAACTGGAATTCAGATTTATGAAAAATCCCTTGCTGATGTCAGAAGTACCCGGAACAAGCACAGAGTTTCTTGTCAAAAAGAGGTTGTTTTTTTGTTTGTTTGTGTTTTTTTAATTTTTTTTATTATTATTATCCTTTGCAAATATGTGACCTAAATAATACAAAGTGTATTCAAGTGTTTGCACCGCCTTGTATACCGATAGAAAGATCAGACCCGTGTTTCATACAATAAAAAAAAAGGGGATATAAAAATGTGAGCAGCAACGCTGGCGATTAAAATTTAATACCACATAAAAATTCGGATTACTGAAGGGCAGGGAGCCTAATGTGGAAAGCTGACAGGTAATTTAACCCGTGTGAGAACTGCAACTGGTATTTGCAAATAATCTTTTACCTCGATTTTATTTTTTTTTTTTTTACCGTTTTTCCTGAGAAACAGAAATTTAAACAAGAAAAGTCATTCAGGGGCGACTTTGATGTTTTATTCTGAGTGGGTTTTACGCTGATAAAAAAAAAGAAAACCATCTTCATTGATTTTTTGCAGCCTGAGAGCCACCCTGAGCCCCCTCCCCGCTCCATTTACCCCCGTCCTGCAGGGAAGGAGCTGCTTCTCCAGCCTCTGGTGATCCATCTCCCCTCGGGAATGTGGCCTGGAAGGCCGTCAAGAGCCACTTTGGCTGATTGGAATCCGGGCTTAAAAGCATCGAGGGTGCAAAGCAGCGGCCTCCTAATGCAGGGCCAGGGGTTAATGCACGATTACACGGGAGCATTTAATCTTCCAGAAAGGGAAAGGGGCCCTTATTTATTTATTTATTCATTTACCTGCCCTTATTTATTTATTTACCTCTTGCTTCGCTTGGGTTTGTCCCTTTAAAAGGGGAAAAAAAAGCTCTGCAACCAAGTGAGGGCAGATTTGGAAGGACACCCTCCCCTCTCTGCCCAGCTCCTGCACTCCTGGGTTCCTCTGCTCCTGGGAAAGGTCTGATGGATGATGGACAAGCCAGGCTGCAGCTGGAAGAACCTGCCACCAGCCTGGGCAGGGATGTGTGGGCAGCAGCTCTGAAGGAGCAGCTTGGCTGCAGATGGAGGAGTTTGTGGCTGCAGACGATCCTAAAAGGCTCCCTGAGACCGGCAGCTCGCAGGAACGAGCCCGTGTGGGCTTGATCTGCCCCTGACACCACGCTGGGGAGCCACTGGAACTGTGAAAGATGTTCAAAGCAGAGCTGGTTTGCACCAGCCAGGCATCTGCTCCCTCCGGAAAACCTGCCTTCCTTTCTGCT
This sequence comes from Empidonax traillii, assembly GCF_003031625.1. Lineage (NCBI taxonomy): Eukaryota > Metazoa > Chordata > Aves > Passeriformes > Tyrannidae > Empidonax > Empidonax traillii. The sequence goes on along the minus strand of NW_020956317.1, from coordinate 187,291 downwards.
TCCAGGGAATCTGACCCCAAACACACGGGGGGGATCCCGAGGTGACATCATTCCCTGGTGTCAGGGGCACTGCTCTGCCCTCTGCATTCATCCCAAAGCTTTACCTGCTGTGCCCATCTGCTCCTCACATCACGGTCAATCCATCAGCGCACAGCACCGAGCTCTGCACACAAACCCCCCCCCCCAGTCAATCAAGGACTTTGCAGGATGGGGTCTCCCCCCATCCCTTGGCAGTCCCAGTGCCCAGAGGGCATTAGCAGGGCCTGGAAGCATCGACCTGTCCCTCCTGCACAGCTGCTGGGACAACGGGAGCAGCCTCAGCCACCTCCCAAAGGGGCACCGAGCCTGTTCCATCCACGGGCTGGGAAGGAGGGACCTGTAGGATGGGCAGGGTCACCAGATGAGCAGGTCCATCATCCTGTAGGAGGGGCAGGGCCACCAAATCCTGGAGGATGAGCAGGGGACCGACAGCAGGCCATGCAACATTCCCAATTCCCAGTTTCCTGGCTGGTGTAAAGGAGACAAAACAGGAAGCACTTCGGGGCTCAGAGTCCACCAGGTCTGATCCTCCTCTCCATCAGTGCTGTTTTCCACCTGCCCCTGCGTGGGGTCACTTGAAAGATCCTGCCACAAATCAGAACAAAATCCAACAGACACCCCTGGTGCTCACACAGCTCATCCTGTCCTCTCCCATAGCCCATCCCTGAGGGGATATTACCCTGCTAAGAGCCAGAATTCCCCCTGAAAGCCTCCTTGCCATTAGTGAGACGTTGATTTACCGATAGATCTCTGCTCAGGACCCTCCCTGCATCGATCAGCAGAGGGGGCAGGGAGCACCTGCTCTCCTCATCTGCATCCCTGCGGCCCCAGAGCCTTTATTAGGATGGATGGAGGGGCTGTGGGGAGCCAGGCAGGCGTCAATAAAGCCCTTTTAGCAGCACAGCTGCCACCCCAGCCCCCCTGGCTGGTGCCTGAGGAGCTGGGAGGCTGCTCCTGGAGGAGGGGGATCAGCTGGGCTCCTTCCCTCTGTGGTGCTGCCAGCGGGCTTGTTCCTGTCAGGGCACGAGGCTGAGGGCACACAGGGCAGCATTCCCAAAGGGCAGCCCCTGAAACAAAGGAGGCTCCTGCAGTCTGAGGTGAAAGAATAAAAAACAATAAAGAAACCCCCCCAGTTTTGTGGGTAGTTTGGCTCTAGAGGTGCAAAAGGTAAGAGCAGAGGCATCAACACCCACACAGGGATGTGCAAGGCACTGATGGGAACAGGCTGCTCACTCTCCACTGACTGGCATTTCAGTTGTCTCTATTTTTAGGCTCAGCTTGAAACAGCTCCGAGGGAGATGAGTGTGGAAGGAGAGCACTTTGTGGGGGCTCTAAAACACAGGCCCCTAAAACAGCCAGGAAAGGCACCCACCTTAGCCTTGGGGCAGCCCCAGCCCCAAAAATGTGATGCTGGATGTGCCTTTTCACCTCCCAGCTCCTCCCTGAGCCCCATGGGACACCCAGACAGCACTGGGAAAAAAAAGAAAAAAACCAAAATGAATCAAGGAGGAAGAACAGGGTGACTCTGTCATCTATATATAGCCCAGAAGTGGTGCCAAGCCAAATGTAGGTTAGTGTAACATGTGAATCATCCCGCTCTGGAGAGCCAGGATGGAAATAAAGGTATGTGAGAAGGGGGTGGGGGCAGAAGTGGTTATAAAATCCTGCCTTGATTGACTACAAGTTGTGGTTTGCCAGCAGCAGCCTCTAGACAGGAGTATGGAGCACGTGATGCTCCCGTTCCCACTATGCTGGAGAGGATCTGCCTTGCAATTCCCAAGCAAAACGTGCCAGCAAAATACTGTAAATATGCCAGCCCTGACAAAAGGAATCAGAACAACCTCTCTGGCTGAAAAATCTGTGGCTGGTTCCCCCCTGGAACAGATGGGAGTGTTTCCTCACGGGCAGGGCACGAGACTCTTCGTGTCTTTCCTAATTCTCATTTTTCCCTGGGGCTGGGGAAGGGGTTTAAATACTGTGACCCCCCCCCTCTCCTTTTAAATCCCTTCGAGTCTGGGCAATGAAAAGCGAGTAGAAGCAGACACAGGAATCCCGTGCAAATTGGCATTTTAGCTTAAATTCATCCCACTGCAAAGGGTCAGTGTTCACTGCGATGCAGGTGTTTGATGACCCAGACGTGCAGATGAGGTGGTGGAGGGGGTTGCTGGGACTGTTCCTGCATAAAATAACTGCGCAGTGACTCTGGTGTCTGGTCCTTGGAGTTAAAAGCTTCGTGTCTTTAAAAAAAAAAAAAAAAAAAAAAAAAAAAAGAAAAAAAATATCTATTTTTGTCTCAGTCTCTCAGAACGCGCTCTTTGCATTCCACAGAAACGCTATCCATTAACGTTAATTGGAATTCAAGCCCATTATCGCTCAGACATCCATTATCGCGCAGAACATCCTCCACACCCTCTCCTCCCATCGTCTCCCGAGTCACAGATCCCTTCAGGATGCGCGGCAGCACCACCCAACCGCTCCGTTCGGGAGTTTTTCACAGTTTCTTGAGGACTGAACTGTAGAAAACCCCCTCCTGTAATCAGGAATTGAAGGATGTGCAACCCCCACCCCCAGCACGGCTCTGCACGGAGCCGCCTTCCCTCTGAAATCAGCGTTTCCCCGGGAATTCCACCTTCCCAAGCTGCACATCGAGGGCTTCCCAGCTTCTGTGTCTCGTTTTCTGAAGGTGGAACATTAAAAAAAAAAAAAAAAGAAAAAAAAAGAAGCCTCGAAAGCAGCGGGGTGGGAGAGCTCGGGGATGGAACCGGGGCTTGCCCATGTTTAATTCATCAGGAGCAGCTGAAATCTTGCTTTGGAAGGAGCAGATCCAGCCCAGGCTGGCGTGCTGACTCACAGGAGTCTGCTCTGGGAGCGTTTCAGGCAGGGATGGGAGGGGAGGAGGGAGAGGAGTGACCCCAAATCCATCCAGAGGGAAAGGAGTGACCCCAAATCCATCCAGAGGGAGAGGAGTGACCCCAAATCCAAACAGAGGGAAAGGAGTGACCCCAAATCCAAACAGAGGGAAAGGAGTGACCCCAAATCCATCCAGAGGGAGAGGAGTGACCCCAAATCCATCCAGAGGGAGAGGAGTGACCCCAAATCCATCCAGAGGGAAAGGAGTGACCCCAAATCCATCCAGAGGGAGAGGAGTGACCCCAAATCCATCCACAGGGAGAGTCTGATAAAGGTGCAGAAAATAATGAGAAATGAGCCCCTCTCAGCTCCAAACAAAGCCCAAGGACAAGCAGGGGGAACAACAGGATCATTATCCAGGGCTGTTGAGCCCTGGATAGGGATTTTACACTTGGATTTGGTCGAGTCACTCGTTCCCTGAAGTTTCCATCAAATGCAGGAGCTTTTGGAAACGTCTCACCTGTGAAATGCACCCCTAAGCACGTGGAATTTTCGGGGGGCTTTAAGAGCACTGAGCCTGAAAATGCAGATAGCCTGAAACACAGGTTTAAAAAAAAAAAAAATAAAAAAATAAAGAGGCTATTCAGAGAGGGCGAGGTGCTGCCAAAGCTGGTCAAGGCTGTTCCCAAGGCCGTGGCAGATGTTGTGCTCCGGGGGCTGGCAGTCCCCGCAGCTCCACAGGAGAGCAGTGCTCGGCTGTGGAAAACAAGGAGGCTCCGGATGCAGGAGGAGGAGGAGGAGGAGGAGGAGGAGGAGGAGGAGGAGGGGATGGCACCGGCACCAGAGCTCGCCCATCACTTCACCTCCCGCTGCTCAGCTCGCCCCCCTGATTTATATTTATTCAGAAAGAAACCTTTCAAAAGCACAGATGTTTTGTTGAGGGGTGTTTTTTTTGTGTGTGTTTTTTTTTTCCCTTGACCTCTGGAACTTATTGATTGCTGCTCTGAGAAAGGAATCAGGCTTCATTTACGCTCCCAGGATGTCCCTCTGTGCCTGCAGAGCAGCATCTGAAGGTTATATTGAGTCCTCACACACACAGTTACCACATGGAGCTGCCTCCCCTCCTTTCCATATTCCTTCCCAAACATCTTCATCCCGATTAAAAGTTATTTTTCACCTGCAAGGATGTTTAAACCTGCAAATGAAGGTGAGAACGTTTCCTTTGTATGTTTAAAGGAGGCAGTGCAGCTCTTGCAGGGGCAAAAAAAACAACAATCTGAAAGGATCCCAGCCCTTTCTGCAGATGGGAATGAAGGAAAAAAAAAAAAAAAGCTGCTTTTGGCATTCTTATTTTAATCCTTAAAGTGGATGTTATTGGCCTGGCTGCCTGTGTCAATAAGTACAGGCTATCTCAGCAGGATTCCATGCTGGAAGCAGCGGTGGGTGGCTCTGCCTGGCCCAGGGGAGATACCTGGGGACACAACCCCAGTGGCAGCAGGGACAGAGGTGATGTCTGAAACGATCCCACCCATCACCTCTTCCTCTCTTATTGCTGGTTAAAAGACGTGGGATTAAGGGAAGCCCCGAGAACTGTGCTAAGAAGGCTGATTTTGGAAAAGGGAAATGCTTTGGGCACCAATCCCAGGCTTCTTTCTCCTTGTGAGCACCAGGGAAGGCAGATGAGGGGTGAGAATCATCAGCCCTTCATTCCAGCCCTTCACCCCGACAGAGGATTCCGTGTTGCACCTTTTGATTTAGTGCCCTGCTCAAGCAATGAAAACCAGGTTGAAGCCATTCCCCCTCGTCCTGTCCCTCCAGGCCCTTGTAAATGGTCTCTCTGAGCCCTCCTCAGCAGCTCCTTCAGGTCCTGGACAGCAAAGGTTGCAAAGGTTGGGGGCGATGGCAGAAAAAACGATGGGAGAAAGTTGTGGAAGGTGAAGTGTGGTGTGTCCAAGCAAGGTCCTCATCCCAGCCTGGCCCAGAAGGGAAGGTTCCTTCCTCTCCTCTCTCACTGGGAGGCCAAGGAGGCAATCCATGGACTCTCCAGGCTCCCACAGCCTGGCAGCAGCAGGAGGAGGCTGCTCTCCTTTGCACCGCTGACGTCAGCAGCCAGCCCCTGGGATTTGCTTCCCTTTCCACTGCTGTTCTGCGGAGTGTCACTGCTGGCAAGGGCAGGAATCCGCTCCTGCCTCTCCCTGGGATGAGCAGGAAGAGTCTGTTCCAACCCCCAGTGCCATTCCTGACCCTTCTGCCTCCGAAATCTAAACCAGGCAGAAATCAAACTTTTGAAGAGGGAGCAGCAGCATCTACAGACTGGGGTGCTGTTCCTGCCACTGGGGGTTGCACGGGAACAGGGAAAAATGAGTAGGAAAACCAGTGGGAGCCACTCTGGAAGAAGTTTGTTGCCACCTTGAGGGGTGGTGGAAGGATGGGGGGGGTCACTGCGAGGCACAGACAGGGGTGTAGAGGGAGCAGAGTGTGGATCTCAGAAGAAATGAGATTATTTAGGTGAAGCTCCTTCTCATTCTCCACAAACAATCCCCACTGGAGGTGTAAGGAAATCAGGTTAAGAGATCAGCTGGGAGAGCTTTTGTTTGCCTCACTTTTTAATTCCAAACCCCACCACACCTGGCAAAATTCCAGACACCACCTGCTCTGCCAAGGCCAGGAGCATCTCAAGGGAGGATGCAGGACATTCTGACCTTCAGATTCCATGTGATAACTTCCAAATCCTCTTCTCCAAGTGTTTTCTAGTTGCAATTACAATGCCAGTCTGAAGCCTGGAATTAAAAAGCAAGCAGTGCAGCAGCTGCACCAGGCTGGCACCTCATGGGTTTGGGGCATCGCTGTGACCTCAGAATCACTTGAAATTCTCTCTGCTGAGATGTTTTCGACCCCTGCAGGTCCTTCTCACACTCACTTTAGTGGGGAGAAGAAAGAATTCTGCGTGGTGGTGGTGGAGGGACAGCCAGATAAAGACTTAAAAACCAGGAATATTGGAGCCTCAAAGCCAAGAGGAGCCTCCAGGACTCCAATGAATACAAACATTTCAGAGGATATAAAAAAAATTACATTTTATGCTGGCAAATAATAAAAAAAAAAAAAATCTTTGTTTTCCCCCCATTTTTAAATCAGATTATGGAATCATTTCACAATTGCCACTATAATTGCCCTAGAACCATCCCATTGCTTTTAAATTTACAGGAAAATTTCTGATTTTTACCCCAGCTGAGGACCTCGAGGGAAAAAGGGAAGACTTACTAGCTCCTGCTTAATCAAGACTGGGAGAAGCCCCGTGGATTTTTTCAGAGGAACGTGAGTTTGCAGAACACGTTGCTAAAAATTATTGATTTTCTTCCCGTGAGTCTCTGCGTGACGCCATTGGATTCGTATTTATTGCTTCCCCCCTAATCAGCTTATGGTTATTTCTACCAAGAATATTATTTCGATGTTACAAGAAGAAGACTGGAGAAATTTGCAGCCAAAACACAGCTCAGGTTTCCATCTAAATCAGGTTCCCCGGGCTCCTCTGAGCTCTTTGGCCAAGCTGATAATTAATATTATTCAATTGTCGGGTTTTTTCCACCCACCCACAGCACAAGTCCCCCAAGAAAGCACCACTTTACGGTCCCTTTTTTTTAAGTTTTACCTGGAAAAACCTCTCTGCTCAGAAAAAATAAACTATTTTATGTGCAGCATCTACGTGACCACTGACCCCAACCCCCCAGGGCTCAGCAGGCTTTTGCAAGGCACACCCTGCCTTTTGCACTAATTAAAAAGAAAAATAAGGGGTCTCTGCACTTATATGTGGAGCTGTCACCGAGCTGCAGAGCCTTCCAGTGGCTTTCTGCACACAAACCAATTAAAATCCAGCGTGAGAGCAATTAACCCAGATACAAATGAGCCTGGCAGGGGGAACAGGGTGCCTGGTGTCGGGGCCTTTTTTGATTTTACAAGTCAGAATCGGCCCCTTCCACCAGCCCAGGGTGCTCCAGCCCAGCTTTGGGCACTTCCAGGGGCAGCCACAGATGCTCTGGGAATTCCTTCCCATCCCCTCCCCACCCTCCCAGGGAAAAATTCCTTCCCAATATCCCATCTAACCCTCCAGCTACAGGGTCTGTTCCCAACCAGAGCAAATCTCCCTGAAATCACTGGGGCCACCCTTCTTTTAACTTCGATTTCAAATCGGGTTTTCATTTTGATTTTTAAACTCACTTTCCACTCTGCCAAGGGCTCCCCACCTCCAATCCTGGGCGCTTCCCAGAGCTCTCAGCCCCGTTTTGCACCACCAGCAGTTTTCCTGTCTTAAATTCCATTATCCCAGGTTCTGTATCAGGTCCAGAATATCCTGAACGAGCCTCTCCATAGAGGAGATATTTGGGAAAAAAACCCAATCCTGAATATTGGCGTGGTTGCACATCAACCCAGGCAGGATCTCCCCATCCACGTGCTGCCACCGTGTTGAAAAATGGGAATTCTATCCCAGCAATTCCCCTGGCTGCTGGAATGACACCCGTGTGTGATAACCAGGGGCAGAATTAACTGTTACCATACCCAACTTCCCTTGATTTCCAGTAATTTCTCCCCATTTTTTTTTTCTTTTCTTTTCTTTTCCCCCTGGGAAGCAGCAGTCTAAAAATAGCTCTACCCTATGGCAGCCTTGTCATGTGGGATGTACAGCTCCAGGAAAAGTGGTCATAAAAGGGAGAATTGCAGCCACTTTTTCAAAGGGATATTTTTAGAAAGGGAAGAGTGGGGGGAAAAAAAAAAAAAAAAAAAAAAAAAAAAAAAAGCAGCTTTCTCCAAACGAGGTAGGTAGGAAGAGCTATTTTTGATCACTTTTATCACCAGAAGATTGCTATCCTGACCTGGATATCTGTATTTTCTGGATGGCAATTTTCAGGCAGCACATGTAGGGAAAAAAAAAAAGGAGCAGTGAGAAAACTGGGCAGAGCTGGGGAAGCACCAAGGAATTAAAACCACTCCCTCTGCTTTTCATCCCAGGCAATTAAAGCCGAGTTTTCCTGGGCCTGGGCAGGGTTTTGTGCCTGAATGGAGCAGTTCTGCAGGTGATGATGTCAGAGAAAGGAGACTGAGGCTCGGTGTCTTCCCTGGAGTTCACTCCTTCCCTCCACAGGTGGGACCTTCCTTCTGCCTCATTGACCTTCACCTCCAAACTCTTTCTGCCTTTAAATAACAATAAAAAAAAAAGCTGTTCCAGGCAGTCTGGTTTCTGCTGTGTCAGTTTTTGGCTGCTCTGGTGGGAGCCAAGTTCTCCAATATCTGTCTGTGCTCGTGGCTGTCGCTCTGGGAAGGTCCCCAAGAAGGGTCACAGTTCCAGCACCACCCAGGACGAGGCCTTGGATCCATAAATCCCACTCTCTAGTTAAATCCTCTCAGGACTTGTGCTCAGCTGGTCTGAAATGCCTGTCCTTGCCCTCTCGACTCAGCTGGACCAATTTCCACCAGCTGGGGCATTATTTATTGTAAGTTTAGGGGGGACCACAGAAGGTTTGGGGATGTCAAGGTCTCCAGCTGACATAAAGCATCATAAAATCCTGGGCTTGCAGGGTCTCACCACTTCACATCACTCCGTGGTGTGGAATATAAAAGTGGCCCAAATTCTGATTTCCTGCCTCTTCTGCCACTCTGACAAAATTCCTTCTGATGCTCCTGTTTGCCCTCCTTGTATGGATATCACTAAGACCTATTTAGTCTTAAATTGCTTAATCTTAAGCTTAAATCAGGCTTATAATAAAAACAGGCAGTGACTTACCAACACCCTTTAAGCTGATAAATGATTTTTTTTTTTTTTTAATACTTAAAACCAGGTTGTATTATCTGCCCAGTTGTCTTCATTCTGCTGCCTCTCCATAACATAAAAAAATCCACCCCAAACCCCCTTTTATTCTGTTCATATGGTTCAAAAATTTTTTTTAAAGAGATATTCAGTTGAATTCCTCATCACTGGCTATATTTGATCTCCCCTCCCTGGCAGCAGTCGGGCTGTTGTCTCACTCCACCTCCTGTGCTTTCTTCCCTTTTCTCATATTTTTATTTTTATTTTTAAATAAAAATGCAGGACTCAGGCTCGCCCTCCTGGAGCATTTCTCCGCTGCAGGTTTGTCAATAGTGAATAATCAAGATTCAAATCGGTGCTGATGCTTCTCCACTCCGTGGGAGCCGCCCCTTCCTCCCCTTCTCCTGCCTCAGTTTGCTCCCTTCAACTTCCAGGCCAAACCCCGAAGTTCCCCAGGAGCAGAAAATGTTGGGGCTGCATTTCCAGATCTCCCCGAGGGGAGGGTCAGAACTCTCCTCGAGGAATAAGGCGACGTTTCAGGCTGATTTCCCTGACTCATTTTCACCTTCAGGTCACCTTCAGGAGCCCTGTCCACCCGCCCCTGCCCCCAGATTAGAAAGCTGTGCTTGCAGTTAAAACAGGGTGGTTTTCTTTCAGGAGAAAACCTTTCTTTCTCCTCTAAACACCTTGGTTTTTGAGGAGATCCCAACGTTTCGAGAGAGGTCTTGTGTTCTGTAAAAGTTTGCGTTGCTCGATCTCAGCATTCAATAAATAAGTCAGATGCTGT
>NW_020956317.1:169932-176877 GCF_003031625.1 Empidonax traillii | reverse complement strand
CAGATTAGAAAGCTGTGCTTGCAGTTAAAACAGGGTGGTTTTCTTTCAGGAGAAAACCTTTCTTTCTCCTCTAAACACCTTGGTTTTTGAGGAGATCCCAACGTTTCGAGAGAGGTCTTGTGTTCTGTAAAAGTTTGCGTTGCTCGATCTCAGCATTCAATAAATAAGTCAGATGCTGTCGCTGCCTGATTATGAAGCAGCAATTTATTTTGCATCCTGGGTAAATGGAATTACGAGGTCTTTAATGAAAGGGAGGTTTATTACAGAGTTCCATATGCCCCTCCTTACTTGCTGTTCAATGCCATTCCCTTGTTTTCAGGAGATTAAATGGATAATAAAAGCTCCCAAGCACCTCTGTTACCCGTGTGTTTCCTTCTACAGTAAGTTTTCCATATGTATAAAACAGGGATCTGTTCCCCCCTCCCAACCTTTACTTACCAGGGGGGGAAAAAAACCCAAAAAACATTAATAAACCAGATCACAGCATATCCTTTTCCCTGAAAGTAAAACAAAACGCAATGCCCTAACAGGCAGTAATTTTGTTTTGACTCCCAAATGAATTCCTGTGGAGAAAACTCGGAGCAAAATTAACGGAGCAGCTTTACGACCCGTGATTGCTTCACCAGAATAAAACCTTTTCCCCGTGTCTGTACTGTGAAACTCCAGGGGTTAAGCAGTGGCTGCGCTTGCAAATCCCAGCCAAGCCGATCCAGGGATAATTCCGAGTCCCGCTCCCGACTGCAGTGCTGCAGTCCTATGACAGCATCATATTAATGAGCCAGCAGAGGGGTGCGATGCTCCATGTGCTCGCAGGAAAGTTTAACCCTGTCCCTCAGACTTGCCCGACTCTCTCCCCGGCAGCCTCCAGCCGGGAATTGCGTGTGTGTGTCCCGGGATAAAGGCACCGAGGCGATTTTGGGGAGGAGGATTTTGCCTGTTCAGATAAACCTGCTTAAAAATTCTGGCTGTGAGCACACACAGACCCTTTTCAGCAGGGTCTGGCTGATGAGTTAACTCTCCCCCCTCAGCACCCTGCTTTGCCATGGGAGCTGTGGCAGGGATTTTTCTAGCACCAGCAGGTTTTGGTTTTTTTTTTTTTTTTTGGCTTTGGGTTGTGTTTTTTTCTCTCTCTTTGCAGCTTACTAAACAATTTTCCTCCGTAGCTGTAATCCCTCCAAGAGGAGTTCAGAGTCTGGATGGTGGCCAGGCACGGTAACGCAGCCCATACGAAGTACATTTTGTCTTGTAAACATCATTTCTTTAAAACACGGTTTCAAAGACGAATTTATTCCCGAGCAATGCACCAAGCGTTAGAATCGGAGTGGGAGGAGGGAAAGGGAGCGAGGAGGAGAAGGGGAGAAGAATCGAGATGAAGGATTTGGGATGCCGGGGGAGTTGGGGGGGTGTCTTCCAAACTCTTACTGCTCCAGCCCTGCCAGGGCTTCCCCCCTTTGCTCCCGCAGAGCCCCCCGAAGGGGAGCGGGGAGCGGCCGATGCCGCAGAGCCACCGCCTCCCCCCGCCCGCTGCGACCTTCACACGCCAGACCCCGCCTGGGGAAGGGGGGACAGGGGGGGTTGGACCCTTCCCACACATCTGGGGGTCCCTCTGAGTCATAGAACCCCTTAAACCCCCCCGTTAAGGGCGGACCCCCCTCCCCGCCCCCACCCGCGCTGCCGGCGGGAGCTGTCCGTGGTGATGCAGCCGCCGGTCTCCCAATCCTAGATCCCGGTCTCCCAATCCCAGATCCCGGTCTCCAATCCCAAATCCCGACCCCCGGCCCTACCCTGCTGTGCGACCCCCGCGCTCCGCTCCGCCACGGCCGCTGCGGGAAGGGGGGGCTGGAGGGGGGGGGGCGCGGAAAAGAGAGAGAAAAGAGGAGGGGAAAAGAGGGAAAAGAAATGAAAGAGAGGCGGAAAAAGAAGGGAAAGGAAAGCAAGAACAGCAAAAAATAAATAATAGAAAGGAAAGGGAGAAAAGAAAGAGAAGAACAGAGAGAAAGGGGAGAAGAAAGAAAGGAGGGAGGGAGAGAAGGAAGGAAAGAAGAGGAGGAGGGAAAGAAAGGAAGGAAGGAAGGAAAGGAAGAAAGGGTGATGGCCTAGGGAAGGGGGGGAAAGGGAGCAGGGCAAGAGGGAAGGAACAGGGGAAAGGGAAAAGGGGGAGCAGGAGGGAGAAAGGGGGGAGCGCGGCCAAGGGAGAACGGGAAGGGGAACGGGGAGGGAGCAGCCGTGGGAAAAGAGAAAGGGGGAAGGGAGCGGGGGCAGCGAGGGAAGGGGCAGTGGGGAAGGGGCCTCGGGGGGCTTCAGGGGCCGGGCAGGGGGAGAGCCGGGACGAGAGATGGGAAGGGCAGAGGGGGGAGCCGGGGCGGGGCGGGGGGCGGGCGCGGGGCCGGGCCGGGGGGGAGCCGCCCCCCGCACACGTGTGCGGGGCCGCCCCGCAGCCGCCCGGCGGGGCTTTATAAGGGGCGGCGGCGGCCGGAGCAGCCCCGCACCGCCGCCCCCAGCGCCCCCACCATGAGCTACACCATGGAGCCCCTGGGCAACCCCTCGTACCGCCGGGTCACCGAGACCCGCGCCACCTACAGCCGCGCCAGCGCGTCCCCCTCCAGCGGCTTCCGCTCGCAGTCGTGGTCGCGGGGCTCGGGCAGCACCGTGTCCTCCTCCTACAAGCGCCCCAACCTCGGGGGCCCGCGGGCCGCCTACGGCTCCACCGTGCTGAGCTCCGCCGATAGCCTGGACGTGAGCCAGTCCTCCCTGCTCAACGGCGCGGCCGAGCTCAAGCTGAGCCGCTCCAACGAGAAGGAGCAGCTGCAGGGGCTCAACGACCGCTTCGCCGGCTACATCGAGAAGGTGCACTACCTGGAGCAGCAGAACAAGGAGATCGAGGCGGAGCTGGCGGCGCTGCGGCAGAAACACGCCGGGCGGGCTCAGCTGAGCGACGCCTACGAGCAGGAGCTGCGGGAGCTGCGCGGGGCCCTGGAGCAGGTGAGCCACGAGAAGGCGCAGATCCAGCTGGACTCGGAGCACATCGAGGAGGACATCCAGCGCCTGCGGGAGCGCTTCGAGGATGAGGCGCGGCTGCGCGACGAGACGGAGGCGACGATCCGCGCCCTGCGCAAGGAGATGGAGGAGGCCTCGCTGATGCGGGCGGAGCTGGACAAGAAGGTGCAGTCGCTGCAGGACGAGGTGGCCTTCCTGAGGGGCAACCACGAGGAGGAGGTGGCCGAGCTGCTGGCGCAGCTCCAGGCGTCCCACGCCACCGTGGAGAGGAAGGACTACCTGAAGACCGACCTGACGACGGCGCTGAAGGAGATCCGCGCCCAGCTGGAGTGCCAGTCCGACCACAACATGCACCAGGCCGAGGAGTGGTTCAAGTGCCGCTACGCCAAGCTCACCGAGGCGGCCGAGCAGAACAAGGAGGCGATCCGCTCCGCCAAGGAGGAGATCGCCGAGTACCGCCGCCAGCTGCAGTCCAAGAGCATCGAGCTGGAGTCGGTGCGCGGCACCAAGGAGTCGCTGGAGCGGCAGCTCAGCGACATCGAGGAGCGCCACAACAACGACCTCACCACCTACCAGGTACCGGGGAGGCGGCCCCGGGGCTGCCCCCGGCCCGCCGGGGACGCGGGAGGGATGCGGGAGGCGCGCGGCGAGGGATGCGGGAGCGGGGGTGGAGGATGCCGGGGAGGGCGGTGGGAGCGGGTGGGTCCGGCTCCGATCCCGGCCCTGCCTCCCGGAGCGGCGGGGAGAGTTTCTCAAAGTCCCTTCTGGCAACTTTTCCCCTCTCTGTCCCCGCGGGAGGCGAACGCCCGTGTCACCCAGGTTTTCCGCCTCTCCCTTGCAGGACACGATTCACCAGCTGGAAAACGAGCTTAGAGGAACGAAGTGGGAAATGGCACGTCACTTGAGGGAATACCAGGACCTCCTCAATGTCAAGATGGCCCTGGACATTGAAATTGCTGCATACAGGTACGGTAGGACCGTTGCAGACACGTCTGGAATATTAATAGCACTGCAGATGCTGCTGGCTTGGGGAAGCTTTACCACAGATAAGAAATACCTGCTCGCAGCGGACACGAGTGAAATCAGAGCTTGGCTAAATCACTGCAGCCGTTTGTGCAGAGCAGTGAGAACCCAGAAGGTCATTAGGGACCAGCTAATCAGTGGCAAAGCTGCCAGCAAGCCCCGTGGGCACAGGGCAGCAGTGACTCAGTGCAGCGGCACCCCCGTGCCGCATTCTGTCCTTGGCTGCAAAAAAAAAAAACAAAAAAAAAACCAAGAGCATGCAGCAAAAGACGAGTTTATTTTTAATTCCTGTTTGCTTTGCATATGCCAAGCGAGCCGGGCTTGTCACTTGAATTCCCTTTTATCGCCTGGGAGAGACAGGGCACTTGCTTGATCATGGTTTCAAGCAGGGAGTGCTAATCTGCCTGTCACAAACACTTTTGCTTTTCTTGCTCAACTTTCCTTCAGAGGCACCCGCTCTAATCTGCAGCTGAGCGTTGCTTGCTGTTGCCATCACCTGGCAGGTTTTTTCAGTCTCCTTTGTGTCTCTTCAGAGCTCTCATCTGGAGAGAGCTGCTGATCTTTCTGGGTCACGGGCTTAGATGGCAAACGTGCATTTGAATAGAAGGAAAGTCAAAACAAAACAAAAAAAAAACCCACCCCAAACATCTCCAGCTCAGTTTAAATTCCCGAGGTTGTTCAGACACACAGATAGCAGGGTCTGCAGCTGGTTGCTGCCAAAGTTAGCTGAACCACAGCCTCCAGTTCCCACATTCACCCAAGAAAGGGGTGAATTGCTGAACCAGGACGTGTGCTCTGATCAGCTCGGGGTGGCTCAGCCCCAATATTTGGTTTGGGTCTCTTGGCTGGGTCTAATCCCGTTTGCCTAAGTCGTGATGCAGCCCGTGAAGTCGGTTACTTTGCCCTTCTCTCTGCTGATTTGCACCATCATTAATTTTTTTGGACCTTAAGGCTGGATTTCAGCTGGTCCCTGCAGGGGTTACACCTGCACCAACCAAGCTGACACAGCTGTTGGCTGAGCAGGAGATTTTCGCCAAAGAGGAGGCTGGAGGAGAGCTGGCCCTGGGGGCTGTGAGCAGTGGATTGTGCTGGATGTTTCCAGCATGTTCCACCTGCAAAATGGCTCCATCCTGCTGGCAGGGCAATGTTGGGGAAGCATGGAAGGGTTTTGGTTGGAAGGGATCTCAAAGACCATCTTATTCCAACCCTCTGCCAGGGCAAGGACACTTTCCACCAGACCAGGTTGCTCCAAACCCCATCCAACCTGTCCTTCAGCACTTCCAGGGGTGCAGCAGCCACAGTTATTCCACCAGCTGCCCCTCATGGGGGGTTTTTATGCTCATTTTCTTTTTTTTTTTTTTTTTTTTTCTCCTCCTGATCCCCTTAGGAAGCTACTGGAGGGTGAAGAGACAAGATTCAGTGCCTTCTCTGGAAGCATTACTGGTCCCATATTCACACACAGACAACCATCTGTCACAATAGCGTCCACCAAAATCCAGAAAACAAAAATTGAACCGCCAAAGCTGAAGGTCCAGCACAAGTTTGTAGAAGAAATCATCGAAGAGACGAAGGTGGAGGACGAAAAGTCTGAAATGGAAGACGCCCTGGCAGCTATTGCAGAAGAAATGGCAGCCAAGGCACAGCAGGAAGAGCAGGAGGAAGAAAAGGCAGAGGAAGCAGCTGCAGAGGAAGAGGCTGTTTCTGAGAAGGCTGCTGCAGAACAACCTGAGGAAGAAGAGAAGGAGGAAGAGGAAGCAGAGGAGGAAGAAGAAGCTGCTAAATCTGATGCGGCGGAAGAAGGTGGTTCCGAAAAAGAAGAAATCGAGGAAAAGGAAGAAGGGGAGGAGGCCGAGGAAGAGGAGGAAGAAGCTGAGGCCAAGGGCAAGGCTGAAGAGGTGGCAGGAAAGGCAGAGAAGGTCAAAACCCCTCCCTCAAAGTCACCCCCTAAATCCCCCCCTAAATCCCCCGTCACAGAGCCGGCCAAGGCCGCCCCCAAAGAAAAACCCGCGGAGGCAGCGAAGGAACCCAAGGTGGAGAAGGCCGAGAAAGCAGCCAAGGAGGAGGAGAAAGCAGCGTCCCCAGAGAAAGCTGCACCACCAAAGGTGACCTCCCCGGAGAAAGCTGCCACCCCGGAGAAGGCTGCGACCCCAGAGAAGGCGGAGAAGGCGGTGGCCCTGGAGAAGCTGACGCCGGAGAAGCCGCGCTCCCCGGAGAAGCCGGCCAGCCCCGAGAAGCCCCGCACTCCCGAAAAACCGGCGAGCCCCGAGAAGCCCCGTTCGCCAGAGAAACCCCGTTCCCCTGAGAAACCCCCATCCCCACTCAAAGACACCAAGGCCGTGGTGGAGGAGACCGTCACCGTCACGAAGGTAACCAAAGTCAGCGCCGAGCCCGAGAAGGAGTCCAGGAAAGAAGACATCGCGGTGAACGGGGAGGTGGAGGAGAAGAAGGAGGAGGAATCCAAGGAGAAGGAGGAGGAGGACAAGGGGGTCGTCACCAACGGGCTGGACGTGAGCCCCATCGACGACAAGGGGGAGAAACTCGTGGTGACCAAGAAGGTGGAGAAGATCACGGGCGAGGGAGGGGACGGCGGCACCACCTTCGTCACCAAGTCGGTGACCGTCACCCAGAAGGTGGAGGAGCACGAGGAGAGCTTCGAGGAGAAACTGGTGTCCACCAAGAAGGTGGAGAAGGTCACTTCCCACGCCGTGGTGAAGGAGATCAAAGAGGCCGAGTAGAACCAAAGCAAAAAATAAAAATAAAATAAAAAAGGCTCAATCTGAACAAAATCCGGGAGCTTGGGTCGGTGCCAGAGGTTAAGCCATATGACAAAAAGCTGCAAAATGCATGTTGGGGTGACGGCTTCAAAGCAGGACGGGTTCTCTCATGGAGGCTCTCCAGACACACAGTATTTTAGGTTGTTTTTTT